>NW_008677673.1:32966-57614 GCF_000695815.1 Acanthisitta chloris | reverse complement strand
GAGGAATTTGTCTTTGTTTTATTTGACCAGAAAAAGAAAAAAGCAGATGAAGCTTGTATTCAGTGCAAACATAATGTCAGTAGTATTCATCTACAGAATGGAGTTCCTCAGCATAGATGTGTGCTGTGTGAATAGTAGTAACTTTTTTATGTGTTATTTGATGTAATCCATTTGTTTGCTAAAACAACAACCACATGAACAAACTTCCTCCTGTTCACTTTCTACAGACATTTCATGATTTATAGATATTGCCTATATCCCTCTTATGGTCTGTAACAGAATGGGTGCCAGAAAGAACTATATACATGCATATATTTCTACACAGCAAACCAAATTTTCTGTTGACACATTAACAAGGCAAGCTAACTGTGTGCTGCAAGAGATCAGGTGCTCTTTTAATGCTTGAAAGAATTAATGGTTAGCAAATTGACCAGTTTTCTGAACACAGTTTTTGTCATATTGTTTAATGAAACTACAAGAAAAAAAATGGATCACTTAATGACTCAAAATCCTGATGAAGTCATGCAGAACTAGATAGAAATCTCCTGGAGACTATGAGCTGGAAAATGTATACTCTGTAGCTTGAACAGAAGCGATGACAAGCTGGTGCTGGCCTAATTATCTTCACTAATAACTGGATCATTCTCGGCCTATGGCTACAGCCATGCTATAAGGTGCTTCTGGTGTGATTTTGGAGTTGGTGTTGACATCATTTGATTAGCAAATTGCTACCTCACCCTGTACAGGCTCATAATAAGGTACAAAATGTATCTCTGCAGTGTTCCCCTGGGTTTTCTCACAGTTTCACCTGCAGTGTATAAGTCCAAGGTGTATATTCAATTAGATATGGTGTTTTCTGGGGGCTTTCTAGAGGGTAAGCTGCACAGCAGGTGCCTCTCCTCTTGGTCCTGTCAGCTCACACAAACCCAGCCAGTATTGTAAGCACTATCCTGTTTCAGAAGAAAACCAGTGTGTTTTCCAGGGATATGTGCCTGAAGTCAAAACGAGAGAATGTGGAGAAGCTAAATGAGAAAGGAACCCCAAGAAAGGGCTTCAGGGGTGACTCTGCCACTGCCAGTCACTGAGTCTCAATGGAGAAGTCAGTGTCAGTGTTGTTATTAACCTCAGCTGTATGTTCAGGGCTGTGCTGCTGCTGTATGACAGCCTGACTTTTCCTTCATGCCAGTTGAAATGACAAGCTGCTGAGCTGCTCCTTCCTGTCACTGCAGTTCAACCCAGAGCTCAGAAAGCTTTTGGTCCATGATGGGAGCAATGCCCATGCCCAATCCTCCTCACCACCATTACAGTCGCTCCTGGGAGCAGAGATGTCCTCACCAGGCTGCAGAGGGTGGAAGAAGCAGTGGTAGGTGGCCAAGCTAGAACAGATGGTAAGGGAGCGTGGCTTGGGAGCAAGGAAAGGAAAGGTGAAATAGCCAGGCAGGAAGCAAAATCCAGCAGCACAAAACACAGTAAAAACTTCACAGAATCACAGAATGGGCAGGGTTGGAAGGGACCACAGTAACCTCCCTGCTTAAGCAGGGTCTTCCCAGAGCACATGGCACAGGATTGTGTCCAGATTGCATTCTTGAATATCTCCAGTGAGGGAGACTCCATGACCTCTCTGGGCACCCTGGAATGATTTCTTATCTCACAAATATTTGAGATTGCTTCCCATGAGGGCAGATCTGCGAGATTTTATGTAGTTTCTGCTGAGAGAGGAACTCTCTTCCTGGTTGAATAAACTGTGTTTGCTTAGAAAGACAGAAAAAAAGAGACTCTTAAATCCAAAGTAGTAATTAAATGTGCAGCGATGCTGAGAGATTCATACTGGTAAATGTTATTGACATTTCCTTTCTGCTTTTTCCAGTGGAAACAAATTATTAATACCCTATTGTTGCAATAATGAGCTCTTGATAGGCGTAGAATTTATTTTTTCTTGTGTTGGTTTAGCCCTGCATCAATTTTCACCAGTAACAAATAGAAATCATTTTGCTTTAGCGTCACTGACAATGACAGAAAGAGGAGCACAACATAGGAACACCATGAAATGCATGGTAAGGCTCTTCTGGAGTCAAGGAGTACAGGGCATCAGTGCCTGTTGCCACCTTCCTGTCAGTGGAAGGGGCTGATATGGGTAAGCTGCAGAAGCAGTAACTGAAATCCTGACCCAACGAATTAATGAGATAGAGAGCAACTTCCTAAATCCTTCCACTCCTACTCCAGGTACTTGGGAACATGCCAACATGAAGTTGCTGAGCCTCCTGTGTATGTGATGTTTTGCTATGTGAGCTGTTCTACAAACCCCTTGTTTTGTTGTCCTTGTTTTTTGTTTGGTTTGTCATGTTGTTCCTTGTTGTTGCTGGTTTTATTATTATTTTTATTTTCTAGAAACAGATCATTTAGAACATTTAGTAAAGGACTCTAGAAATCTGGATAGCTACTAATTTATATTGCTTAGCTTCTCTCCAATTTACCACTGATTAAATGTCCTTAGGATGCACTGGGACAATTATAATAATTGATGGTTTTTTTAAAAGAGCTGAGTTGAAAATATTTTTGTGCCTGAACATGCCTCATTGTGGAGCTAGAAAATGAAAGAAAATAATTTGATAATGATTTGTTATAAAAAAAAATAGAAAATAATAGTGTTTCAAATAAAAACTTTAAAATTCAGTGGATTGATCTTAGCAACACAAATCATACCAGGATTGAAAAGGCTTTTTTTGTTTTAAAACTTACTTCATTTTATTGTGAAGCATGCTTTGTAGGGAGAAGTAATGTCTTTTATTAGATGGGATAATGCAGGTGGAAAAAATAGTCTCATAGGCATGCAGTCCTCCCTTTTCTTTTAAAACTTCTAACATAAAGTGAAAGAAATGCTATGTAAAAATTGGAACACATTGTTTTCATTTTTTGGAAACAAGACATTCAAAATCTCTGAATTCTCCTTTTTGACCCCGTTGCCTTCACTTCACCCTTGAAATGGAAAAGAAATGTTACCTGGAAACAGTGTTTTCAGTTCAGCCATCCCAGCACATTAAGGATTTGGATCAAAATGAAACCCTTTGCCTGACCACTGACCCATCTGTCAGCAGAGCAGCCTCCTTGTGCTTCAGTCCCTTCATTTAGATATTGGCAACCGTGGTCAAATGATCCAACTGCAGCAGAAAAGTGCAGCCCAAGAGTGCTATTAACACAGCAGCTCTGCCCTCCTGGAGGTCAGTGGACAGTGTGATATATGTGGCTTGGTACAACACACACCTGACACCTTCCAGATTGGTCACTGCCTCCTTCATTCTGCCCTGGGGCAGTGATGTCTTCAGCTTCTTTGGTGTTTACACTGCCCTTTGAACACAGCCCCAAATATTTATCTACACAGTCAGAAAAGAAGACAAGCAAATAAAAAGAGGCTGTGACTGTTTCCATCTGCCTCTGCCCCAGGCCACAGAGTATGCTGCATGCAGCACAGCTGAGACCTGCTGCTCCTGCTCCTGTCTGCTGGGAACAGCTTGTCTTGCAAGGGCTTCAAGCTGTTTCAGGAGGTGATAACCATACCACACAGAAATACAAAGTCCTTTGTGCCTGGCCTTGAAGAGAAGTAGGATGTGGAGTTCTTTTGAACAGGGCAATGTAGTGTTTTCTTTTTTAATTGTCTGTATTGTATGCAGGTTGGTTTGGGGTTTTCTGGAACACAAAAATCCCAGGGAGGAACTTACTGCTCATTTGCATTATCTCTAAATAACAACATCCTTAGGAAAAAAAAATATGTGAAAAAGCTTGGGAACTTTATTTCTCTGTGCATAGGAGTTTTGCTGGACACATGTAGAAATTACTACTTAGTTACTTCATAGCTGCATTCATTGACTCTTTCCTCTCTAGACAAGCACACACAGCTACTTGCAAAGAGACTTGCTGGCCACACTGCCCTGGATTACCACTCTCCAGAGTGGAGATCTTCCTGCTTTTCCAGGTCCTTGTCCCTGGCTCTTCTGATGCCATGAGAAACAAAAAGTCACTGCACAAACTTGTCTTGACATGAAACCCTTTGGGTTGAAAGCAAATTGAAACCATCTTTGCTCCAATACTTCTTGGCTCCTTTGGATGGTACATCTCCTACTTAGTGTGTTTCTTTCCATGTACTTTGAAAGTTTACCCAAGTTATGCCAGAATACGTCAGAAATAACTACTAGCTTTAAAGTGATGCATATTTTGGATATGAGCAATGTCATATTCAAACTGTATCCCGTAGTCTTCCTCCAGAAGCAGATTACAAAATATTGTGTGCAAAATGCACCATGAAAGCACTGCCAGGATCCTGCTTATGTGAGTCTGGTGGACCTCCTTATTAGCAAGGAAAATTGCTGAGAACAAGACTTTCATAGTTAAGCTTGTGTAGTGCTGGTGGAGATATCTGTAGACACAACAGTATAGAATCACAGAATATAAGGGTTAGAATGGACCTTATAGATCATCTAGTCACAACCCTCCCTGCCATGGGCAGAGACACCTCCTCACTAGACCAGGATGCTCAAGGCCTCATCCAGCCTGGCCTTGAACACTGCCAGGGTCAGGGCAGCCACCACGTCCCTGGGCAACCTGTTCCAGAGTCTCACCACCCTCACAGGAAAAAACTTTTTCCTGATATCTAACCTAGACTTCCCCTCCTTCACTTTGAATCCATTACCCCTTGTCCTAAGAAAGAGTCCCTTTCCAGCTCCCTCGTATCATGAGATGAGAGCAGAGTAGAGGGCAAGAATCACCTCTTTCGACCTGCTAATAGAAAGTATAGAATATCTTGTCATGCAGAGATGTTATCACATTTGTATGCAGTTTTACATTTCCATGTAAAAATTTGATTGCAAATTATTTATGGCTGCCCTCTCTGCCTCAGGGGAATTCATGAATGCCCTACCTTATCCAGAGTATTAAACCACAGTCAAGAGTAGAGGGCAAGAATCACCTCTTTCGACCTGCTAATAGAAAGTATAGAATATCTTGTCATGCAGAGATGTTATCACATTTGTATGCAGTTTTACATTTCCATGTAAAAATTTGATTGCAAATTATTTATGGCTGCCCTCTCTGCCTCAGGGGAATTCATGAATGCCCTACCTTATCCAGAGTATTAAACCACAGTCAGGGAGTGGGAAGCTGCAAATGTGTATGTCTCATTTTGAGATCTGTGTGGTTCATGGCATGTTTAGTGACATGATGAGCCCACCAGTCATGGAGAGATGCAGCAGATAGTGTTTGACCAACCTAGGGGCTTAGAGAGGGAAGGAAGTAGCACTGATGGGGAGAAGGGAGGAGGACAGACCCAGAGGAAACACAACCTCTGTGGAGAAGAAACAGGGGCTGTGCTTGAAGAAATAGTAGGTACATAGAAGGAATGAAAATTGTAGCACAATTTTGATGAATTGAAAACATCCTGACCCATTCAGTGATTTACACTTGAGACCCTACTCTTACTTTGCAATATGGCAGTAATATGAAGGAAGACAGATGTTACAACTTTGGGAGCTAACATTGCTACAGCTGTGTGGAGATACACAGTTTCTTGATCTCTGCAACAAGTGGTGAGGGTAGCAGTCAGCAGTTTTCCTGGAGCAGACCCAGCACACTAATGGACACAGCCAGAGAATGTCTCTATTCCCATTCCAAGCTCCAAATCAGGATACACTAGAGAGAACACAGGTGCCTGATGTACTTTCATCCATAACACATCAAATATCTTAATGAGTAACCTAAGGTGCCTGCTATGTGATGGAGAGTAAAATATTGCACAGTATATTTTGCCATAAAAGACCACACTTTTAATGTGTTGGTTCTGTTTCTGTTTGCTTTAAAAGAATAAAACCTCAGGGATAATGAGGACTGCTTGCCTGTACAGAGTATTTTGTGCCTAATTAATTTTATGTACAGACACGAGTTGCTTTGTCCTCTAGATGAAGTATCAGTTCCAATGTAAAATTTCTTGCTTGTAGTTTGGGGCACAGGTCACCATTTTATTAGTCATTTTAGATTGCTTGTTTGATTTTTTTTTATATACTTCGATAAAACTTCTGGCATAGTTGCTGTTTCCACTTCTCACATAGCACAGTCAGACCTGCCAGAAGAAATTGTTTTGTTTTACTGATCACTTCACCAGACAGAACTCTTGCTGCATGACAAAAAGCAGCATCTCCCAGAGTCTGCCTCTGTCTCCTCCAAGAAGTACCCTAGGAGAGGTGGGAGAAGAAATGAATGGTTTGTAACTTGCCCCTGAAGGGACATTGGTGGTTACCTTCATGAGACAAGACACTACCAGCCAAAAAAGCTTTCTTCCTGCAGCCATCCTACAATCTCTGTGCCAACACCCTTATGAGGATAGATGAAACCCTGTCACTCACTGGAAGGACTGAATAGCTTGATAACAGCTCTTTCTTAAACTCCAATACATGGTAAAACATGTGCGTAATGAAAACCTGATGTCCAATATCACACAGAGAAGGAGCAGAAGAGCCTATGAAGGCTAGGACCAGAGGAGGGACTGCTTGCATTGAAGCTCAGCAACAATCCTCTCAGAGACACACTAAAACCACTCTACAAACTGATCAAGGAAAGAGCTTTGACATCAGCAGAGCTTAAGGGCTTGGGCTGAAACTGAGCTTCAAATGCTCATCTCTGAATTGAAGGCAATAGGGGAGCTTAGGAAGCAATATGAGCTTGAATATACAGATACTTTATGATATAGACTTAACCTAAGAACACCAGAAGAGCAGCAGAATTGTGTACAAATTACTGGCTCTATATATGCCAGAGTATGACCTCCAGCTAGGATATAATAACCAGCTTTCATGAACAGCACTCATTATATTGTGTCCATTACAGAAGTTCAGCTACATGACAGTGCCATAGGCTATAATGTTCTCACTCAGAAGAGTTTCAATTTTCTTCCAATAGACAATGTCTCCCTTTTGAGAGCTTATTTTGTGCATACTGTGCTCAGTTTTATTTGATAGGGTGGGATGTGGGGTATATTTTTGGGGTTTTGTTCTCCTAAAGCAAGAAAGGAACTGCACACAAAAAAAAATCAGTCTTGATTTGGGAGGCACAGCAGGGCAGGGATTCACCCAGTGTAAATCAGCATGATAAACACCATCTGAGGACTTTTGCCAGACCTCTATAAATTTGCTGGATCAAAGTGTTTGTCAGTGACCAAAAATATCTCACAGAAATGGCCTGACTGGCCCTCTGTTGACACAACAGAAGATATTGCTAAATCAGCAAGAAAACTTGGATTTGTTGTGTGATGACTTAAAAAAGGTTTTCTCAGTTATTTGCACAACTCTTCTTCCTGAGTACAATGTGTGAGATATCTCAAGGAGCACAAGCATCTGACTAAGGAGTAGGAGAAATACCTGTGGCTTTGTGGATAAACTACTGAATGGCAAAGGCAGATCCAGGCAGAGTCTGGCAGTATTTATTAGCTGTGAGTAACTGCACTTCATCTGGTCCAACGTGGCCAGGAAGCCATAAAGATACCTCCACATGCTGCTAGGCTTGTCCTAAGACAACCTACAGATCTCTACCATATAGAAAGCTAGATCTGGGGAAATCCTCCTCAGCACTCTTTATTCAATGGGTGTATAGTTAGAGATAAGGGGAGCAGGATGCAACTCACCTAATCCTGCAATACCTAAAAAATACTGAGAAGAAAAGCATCTCCCCACTGCCTTGTTCCTTCTTATCAGCCATAAAGGAAGCAGAAAGTAACAAACAGTAATAGTTTTGGTGTCTCCAGAAACGATCTGAGACCTGACAGTCACTTACCCTAGAGAGAGGCCAGCCTGGGTGAGTTCATGGCCTATGTTTTCACAGAGGTGTGGGAAAACACACAGGAGAGACACACAGGAATCTGCTCCCAGAGACACGGGACAGAGACAGTATTTGACTCCAAGTGCAGTGGCTGTTATCATTCAACCCATGCAGGTAGAACTATTTTGTTATATGCCATGCTGAAGGTGAAGAGCACTCTTGAGGACTCTCTCAAGGATAATAATGTTTTCCACACAACCAGGAAAGGTTGTTCAAGGCTGCCTTGAGGGCACACTCTTGAAAAATGCAAAGCAGAGTTCACACCAAGTCCTGTCTTGAACATCACAGTAGGGAACCAATGCTTCTCACAACTTCAATAGAGAGGGGTAGCTGGGTTAGGTCTGAGGAACAAGTTGATTTCCCTAGGCCAGCTCAGTGTGATGGCACCAGCAGTTCCAACTCAACTTGTTTTCTCTGTGGGTCTGTACTTGGACTGACTGGGGGAAGTTAATTTTCCCCCTTTTTCTGGTAGTCCTGCTAGTGTTGTGCTGTGTTTGTAGCTAGCATGGAGTTGATAACACACCAGTGTTTGAGCAGTTGCTGAGCAGTGCTCTCATAGCATCAAGGCTTTCTTTCAATTCCCTCCTCAAAGACCAGTAGGCTAGGCATGGGCAAGAGTCTGGGCAGGGACACAGCTGGGATAGCCAACCAAACTGACCAAAAAGATGTCCCATATCATAGGATGTCATGCTCAGCAATAAAAGCTGACAGAATGGGCCAGAGCGGCATATGTTATTAAGGTATTCATCTTCCAAAGAAACTGCTACACATATTAAGGTCTGCTCCCCAGACAGTAGATGCACATCACCTGCTGAAGGGAAGTAGATAATAAATCTTTTTTCTTTTACTTTAATTCTTTTTAAATGTGCTTTGCTTCCATACATGGCCTTTGTTTTCTTTCATTAAACTGCCTTTATCTTGACCAAAGGGTTTTTCCTGCTTATTTTCTTGTCCTGCTGATTTTTGAGAGAATAGCTGGGTGGGCACCTAACAGCCAGCCAAGATTAACCCACCACAATGACTGGCACAGAAGATGATGTCAACCAATGGTGCCAAGTCTACAAGTCTACATATGAAAAAAGGGTGTAAAACCCAAAGTGAGATGGTAGTGGCAAATGAACCCAGCAAAGAATCAAAAAATCACTACACAGGAAGAATGAAAGACCAGTGAAGGCAGAATCACCCTGCCACCAATGCAATTCAACTTTTCTGATTAGGCTTTCTGTGTGTTTGTGTGATTCATGCAAAGAACCTCGGAATCTGCTGACCAAAGGTATTGACAGATGTCAGAGCTGTGGAGGTCTAACACTTTATGAAAAGAAATTAACCCTGCCAATCCAGTGAGAAAAAGTTGTGAAAGGCTAATGCATAAATGCTTCAAGAAGCTTTGCTAGAGCACTGCTGGGGTTTTATTTCACTCAAGTAATCTCCTTCTTTGTTTACAGCATGTTTGGTAGGACTTTTTCCCCAATAAGCTAAGAACTTACTTGTGCAAGTAACCTTGTGAAAACATGAACAGACGTTCATGTTGGCCACTTCCTGGAAGAAGCATACCCCAAAGATACCCTTTACTCCTTACAGGTGATGCAAGAGAGGCAGAAGTTTATATTATCATTTTTGAATGGCCCACTCATTTCCCTTCACACAGAAGCATTTTATTTACAGACTAGGTACATTGGCAGACCTTTAGCATATGCCATTAAGATACAAGATAAAAGATGAAATTAAAAACCATTGCCAAGATTCCTGAGCTCTACCTACCCTACACTTCCCATGATGGTTGTTAAAGCAGTACCAGCCTTAGTAAAAGAGCATCAGTAGGGGATTCACTAATAAGTTCAAGAGCCCAGGAAAGGTGTGGGAGGATGTGCTTGCTGCAGATATTTCCTGTCTCCAGGGGGAAACATACCAATGTATTTTAGAAAAGGTCTTTCCATGCATTAATTAGAGCAACACTGAGTCACCCATCTCATTACACTGCTGATAGAGATCAGCAAATACTTCCTCCACAAGAATTTGACATCTTCCAGGGGCTGAAGATAACAGTATAAAGAGATACATATACACCACCTGTCTTAACTGAGAACGTGTGTGTTTTCTGATGGATCTAAATGTTAGCTACAAGCTCATTCAGGGTTAAACGGAGACTGGATCCTCTTCCCTATATCCAGAACAGAGTTTTGGGAGTTGGAAGCTTGATACCCTCCGCACCTGGCTTGATGGCACAAGGATCTGAGTGTGGTGAGATGTCTGATTTGTGATGCCCAATGCCAGCAGATTGTTTCAAGCCAATGACTCAGGCAAGGACTCCTGCTCTGCTCCCCGGCCATCCTCACCTAGCATCTTGCTCTGTGTCCCATAGCATGAAGTAACAGGTGAAGGCTGAAAATGGCATTTCTGTGCAGTAGACACTGTTCCGAACAGGATGAAAAAAAGCCAACAACAACAAACCTTCAGCACTCTTTGAGGGATAGTATTTCTCCAGAAATAAATTCTAGGAGAGGTTAAATTGCAGTTCTGTGGGGCTCAGACCTTACTGATGAAATTAGCCCCACCAAATCTTCTAGGCTGTCCAGAGGGTGAGGATACTGCTTCCTCACACCTTTTCTTGCTGCTGAAAGGGAAGGAGAGCAAAGGAAGGAGATTCGCTGTCCCTTCTTTAATCCTACTCTGTCTGCACTTCCCATCGCTGAAAAGTTCATGACAGTTTCACTGTCCTCTTGTGACTGCTGGAGGTTGTAAAACAGTTTTTCCTGGTGAAACATCAAAATTACTTGGAAAAAATATGTTTTTCAATGGAAAAAAAAAGCATTTGGACGTTTCCATCAGAAGTGTCTTAAACAACTCTACCAAAAAAAGAAGCTGGAGTCAGTGATTTCAATTACATTACTTATACCTTTTAAATGAGATTTCAGTCATCTTAAATTATGGAAAGTGTGATGTCCTATTATGCAGATATGGAGGACGATGTCATAGTTCATTTAAGATTTATTTAGTGTTTAGGAATCATCAGGTGGGCAGTGTTAAGAAAAGTGTATTTTCATAATGGGCAATAATGTGCACTGGAGTCTCACAGAGAAATGGCAGCACTTGTATGTGTGTCCCCATCTATTTTTCCTTCTTGTAAGTCAAAGCACAAGCTAGAGAGCCTAACATGCATTTCAGAGCATCACAAAATTCCCTTTGGCAGACAACTTATTCACACTGAAGGAAAAGCACTTTGCCAGGTTCAAAAATTAATTAAAAATGCCTAGTGTGACTCTAGAAATCACACACTGAGCTCCTGTGATACATTTTTAATGCAAAAATACACCTGAAATTCATTAAATGTTATAGATTTATACCTTCCAAATAATTCAAAGCAACATCTCCAGAACTACCAATGATCTAATCTCCCAAATTGAAAATTATGTGGAATACCATAAATAAGGCATTTGACATGCAATAAATACTCCCAAATTTTGTTCAAAAAAACATAAAAAGGGAAAAATTACTGGTAATTAGGAAGACTGAATAGGAATATGTCATTTGATATAAATCAAAAATGACAGCTCGCAAATAATTCAGTGCTTCCATTATTACACTTTGAGATTTCATGGGGTGTACAGTATTGTTTGCTACCAAACAGTTCCACCCAAAAGGCAGTTATTTGAGATAGCAGGTGTAGAGTTTCTGTTTCGATTTGGTACAGGATGACAGCAGCTATTTAGAAGCAATAAAAGATCTGTAGAGTGACTTGTGATCCAAATTGACTGTATTTTTTGATCGGTGTCTTGAGACACCTTGGAGGGACCTGGGTGTTAAGGATTCACCATGCTCAGCACTCTCTCAAGTGTGTCTTGATACAAGAAGTTAGGATTCACCATGCTCAGCACTCTCTCAAATGTGTCTTGATACAAGAAGTCGTGTACTCAGAATTACTAATGAAGCTTTGAAGATTTGGGTTAGAAATGTGCATATTTATCCTTAAAAGGGCTTTGGTTTTAAGTCTGCCTTCTAGAGAAACAGCCATTTCTCATCCTGAAAATGATGAAAATGTGCATATTTATCCTTAAAAGGGCTTCAGTTTTAAGTCTGCCTTCTAGAGAAACATCCATTTCTCATCCTGAAAATGATGTAATTTTTTTTTCATCATTCATGTTCTTCAAAAAAGTAAATTAAGCACTTAGATCCCAGTATCACTGAGGGGATAGAGATGCTTTTTAAGGCATCCTTCAAAATTTTGGATCCTGGTTTAGTCTGTACACCCATGGAATCAATTAACATCTACAGGAATGAATAGCCCCATTGAACTCCAGAGGGATTTCTTCCATGAAACCCTGCTGTGCAGCACATGGAAAGGGTACACAAATGAGACTTTACCATAGGGGAAGGCAAATGTTTTTAAAATGTGGCCAAGGTACTGAGATTTGAGAGTTACATACTGGCTGTGGATGGCTTACTGGTATCACACTCAAAATGGTAATGGTCTGGCTTGTCAAACAGGGTTTTGCAACATCTGTCAGGGTTGCACCTACACATTTCTGGGCAAAACAGTGAAGAAGGGTCTTGAACATATCAATTCCTCAGACAGCTGTACTGCAAACAGCTGTCATATTTTTGCTGCACATGCAGTTTTATCCAGCAGTCTTAACAATCTAGTTAAAAACTGGCAAACCAAGTAGAATCCAGACTTCTTGGGAATACTTGTTTACATGTATGATGTTTCCTTTTCCTTTCATGTATATTCTTCTTTTTCAAATGTTAATGATATCCAGTTGAAGCCATATCTTAGAGATAGCATCATGCTTGTCATTGCAAAGGAAGCCCAAGTTTTATGGTGATTTTATGTTGTCCTATGTAAAAGGTGACCCATTTGACATTTAGTCTAAAATCAAAATTGTTATGAGCTGTTAGGAGTTGTGGGAGTGAGATAGAAGGAAACAGATACATATACACACTGGATTGTAGCACATGACTCTGGGTTGCAGTCAGGCTGGTGGAACATCCTGACTTCATTGATGCAAGTGGGGCAACAGAATTTAACTCATGAAATGGCTAAGATGAAAGTGAAAGAGGAAAGAGAAATGAAAAAAAACACACCAAAAAAACCCAATCAAAAACATTACCAAAAAAAAAAAAAACCCAAAAAAAAAAGAAAAAAAAATAAATAATAAATAAGAAAAGAAAGACACCTTCCTTCTCAGAAGTGGGGGAGAGGAAACTTTTAGGTGAAATTCCACCATTCCCTGTAGCAGATGCATCCTCACTGAAGACAGTGCAACTGTGCACAGTATGCCTTAAGAGCAAAATGTGCCATTAAGTTGGTGCAGTGGAAATCAAGGCATAAGGAAGACATAAGTGGAGAGAAGGAAACACAAAACCCCTATTTCCTCCCCTTTATAAGGAATAATTTTAAACATTTCATTCAAATAATAGCATTTAAAAAAATCACCCTAAATATTCCAAATGGGGCAAAAGAGCAAGACTCAGATTGTTCTGAAGCATGGCTGGAGAAACATCTCCAAGAAGGCAGAATGGATGTTTTTGGCTTCCCACAGAGTGGTAAGTAACTTCTCAGCACTGGCAGGGCTGCCAGCTCCAGGGCAAAAGCAAAGCCCACCCTACCTAGCCATGGCATCTGGCCCTGCTCCCACTGAGGATCTCAACAACTTTCCTCCAATCCCACAAGAAATCCCAGGCATAGTCAAGCCCAGATATATAAATTCCAGAGATCTCAGCTGTCTCTGCTGTGTGTTTATGCCAGTTGGAGATCATTTCTCCATAACTCATAAAGAAGCTTCCTGATCCAGAATTATTCAAGTAGCTTCTTGAAATTCCCCTGTCCCAGTTGAAATACGACATTTCAAAAAACATTTCCTTTATCCGGAGACCTCTGTGAGTTTTGAAAGCATGCCATGGTTTTTAAATATTTCTTTTCATACTTATGTTTTTTACTGAAACAAAAGCCAATTTTCACAAAACCACAAATGTCTGTGGTCACTCAGGCTTGCTAATACTTTCCATAAATGTCTTAGAAAGTAGTTAAAAGAAAGAAATTTGTTCTAAATCCTGGCACCTGAAAACAGCTGCTGGGAATTTTTTCACATTTTTCCTGAACTGCTTTGGGAAAAAAAAATTGAGTGTGCACATACAGAGTATTTCTTAAAGGTTCCATCAGCCTACCAAGTGATAACAGATTAATAATTGTGGAAAATTCAATGCAAATTGACACTTAGACAAAATATAATTAGCTCAAAAGGTCACATCCTAGAGTCACGTATTAGACAAATATATTGTTCAGTGTAACCCGATCAGGACAGTGAATTAATCCTTGTTCCTTTGCTGATAAACAAATGTCATTTCTAGGGTGAAAAAGCAAAATCTCCATGTGGGATGGGGTGGGCTGTGCAATAAGGGATGCTGGCATAGCCCAGCCCTGCTGAGCAGAGGCTGCACAGGTAGGAGGACAGTGAGCATCAGTCCAGGCACTGACAGAGGTGTGGTGGTGGCAGAGGAGACTGCTACAAAGGTTTCACCTGAGAGACCACTCTGAAGCCATGTGGCTTCTCCTTTGCCCCAAATGCCTTAGGGAGCAGGGAAATGGTCTTCCCAAGAAATGCAGGAGGACTCGCCACAGGTGTTTGGCTCAGGGCTGTAAATCCTGGGAATCCTGTGATGCCCTGTCACTTCAGCTTGAGCATTAGCCTAGAAATTCAAATGATTTATGGCAGTTTCCTGCACAAGGCAGAGACTGGGGGCTGAGTCGTCCTTTTCCAGAGGAAGCCAGGCTGAGTGCAAAGCTGCTGGGGAATGCTGACTTGTTCAGAGCAGATGTTCATAGTGCTCCTTCACAGTATTACCAAGCCATGAGCTTTTCTTGACACATCATGTGGTCTTCATGACATTTTTACTTTGTGTTATTCCTTCCTGGAAAATTGAGCTGTAAAAGCCCTTTTTGTTGAAACCAGCTGCTCTGACTCGTCACTGCAGGGCGAGCCCCGTGAGATAGACCAACACATGATCTTTACTCTGGGCAGATGTGAATGTCCCACATTGGTTCCGGTCACCAGCACGGCTGGGCTGCATCTGCCTCTGCCAAAGGCTGGAGCTCTGTTGTCTCCAGCACACTAAAAGGTCCAAGTCAAATGAGTAGAGTGAGGCTTGATTTGACCTTGTGGCAACATCTCTGGATGGGCTGAGCTGCTGCTTTGCCTCAGACATTTGTGATTCCTGTTGAAGAAACTCACTACTCCCTTCACTACACATGCAATCAATTTTTGTGCTTCTATTTCCAGCAAGCAGTTCCCTGCTGTCAGCCCAGCACTGCTGAGCACACAGAGCTGGCCACACTGCAGAACTGTTGCTGTAAAGTGTGTGACTCAGCAGAGAAGCCAAGGCATGACTGGTCATGAAAATTGAATTGCTCTATCACCCTTGAAGCATAGTGCTGTCCCTCAAAGACATGGTGTGGGGAGGAAAGTCTCTGCCCCTGAGAATCTCAGGCTGTTACCTTTTCATAGAGACCTTTTTTTCTTCTTTTTCTTTTCTTTTTCCTTAGTAAAAGAAAAGCTACAGAGTAGCATATACATCTCTACAGTATGAATCACAGAACCATAAAATGGTTGAGGTTGCAGGGGACTTCAGGAGGTCATCCAGTTCAACACCCCTGCTCCAGCAGGGCCACCTAGGTCCAGTCAGGACCTTACCCAGGTGGCTTTGAATATCTCCAAGAAGGGAAACTCCATAACCTCTCTGAGCAATCTGTGCCAGCACTCAGTCATCAGGTGTTTCCTGATGTTCAGAGGGAACCTTCTGTATTTCAGTCTCTGCCCATTGTCTCTGGTCCTGTCACTGGGCACCACTGAAAAGAGCCTTGCTGTAGACTTTGCACCCTCCCTTCAGTGATTTATATGTTGATAAGGTCCCCTTGAGCCTTCTCTTCTCCAGTATGAACAGTCCCAGTGCTCTCAGCCTTTCACCATATCAGAGTGATTCCATTGCCTTAATCATCTTGATGGTCCTTTGCTGGACTTTCTCCAATATGTCCATGTCTCTCTTGCATTGGGCAGCCCAACACTGGACACAACACTCCACGTGTCTGACAAGTGCTGAGTAGAAGAGAAGCATCACCTCTCTCATCCTGCTGGCAGTGCTCTGCCTGATGCAGCCCAGAGCATAATTAGCTTCTGCACTGCAGGCATACATTGTTGGATCATGTTCAATTTGGTGCCCACTCCTGCACTGCATAAGTGATTTACACCTGTGATATCCATGGTGACTTCCACCATGCACTGGTGCATGAGGTAGTTCAGGAATCTGTGTGTCCTTTTGTAGACCAGCTAATCATATCTTTTAGCAATAAGTCCATTAAGTGACTTTCAAATAGAGAAGAAATTCAAGAGGCACAGTAAAATGCCAAAATATAGGAATAAATGGAGCATCATTGAGAGCATCCCTATTAGAGAATTGCATAAGCTGAGAGTGAGGAGCACAGAGAAAGAGGGGCTATTTCCCTTTCCCTTCCCTGCCTAGGTCCTGGCCAGTCTGCTGGGTTATGTCTGCAGCCAGACCACACAGTCATAATAAAAGACATGAGGTTTCCTCCATGGCAAAAGGCTGGAACATAACAAAAGTTATTGAGCAGTCTTCCACTGCTTGCTGGATTTGCAACCATCATGCCAAACATCAGGGAATGCAGAGTATGTGTGCCTGTGTGTGTGGGAGGCATGAGTGGATGGAAAACTCCAGGAAGATCCATGATTTCTGTCATGGCTATTTCTGCCCAAGGGAGTCCCCCTTGGAGCTGATCCTGGGGGAGTTGTGACAGTACAGCTTTCCTGGCAGAAAAAATATTTCACAAGCAGTCATCAGTTTATCAAATTGCCGATTTTGAAAGCATTTTTAATGGTAAAAAATTGAAACAAGTTTCAGCTTTCCAGTACTTACTCATTCCGTGTTGACAGATTAGATGAGTTTATATCATATTTTATTGTGCCGTGTATGTGTTAGAGTAATATTGCAGTGATCTGGTCTACCAATCCTTTACTTTATCTTGTTTAAACTCCTGCATATTCCTGGAGTAGAGCTATCATTTTAGTCCAGTCTGGAACACTTCCCACTAGTCTCAATACATCCTCCAGGAATGTTAAATGGGGTCAAGGAAGAGAGAGGGAAAAGAGCACAGAGCCAGGTAGAAATATAGGGCATTCAGTTTTCTTTAACTGCAAACTTTTACACAATAAACGATGTCTTTTAGTCTGGTGTGGTTTGTATTGGGAACGTACATTGTCAGTACGAGGAACTCAAGAGTTTTCTGCAGGGAATTCCTCTGCTTTTATTAAGACTAAAACGAATTAATTTATAACTATGCTTAATTGTCTGCGGTCTTGACATAACCTTTTGAAAAGAGTGAGGGTTGCTCATGCTTTCCAAAAGCAGAGCATCCCCAGAGACCCTACTACCACATAACTCTTCACCTATAGAGGTGCACTGAAAATGAGGATAAGAGTTCTTCAGTGTCAAGCTATGCTATGAAGAAGTTTTAAGCTGAAGACTAATGAGTTTGGGAGAACATGCTGTGTGTTGGACCAAAGGGTCTGAAGGGCTAAAAAGATCTAAATGTTTTCACTAAGGGCAAATTGTGCCTGACCAATCTAGTGACCTATGATGAAGTGACTACAACAGTTGACAAGGACAGACTGACTGATGTAATCTACTCAGACTCTTGTAAGGCTTTGACACAGTCCCATATGACATCCTTATATCCTTATCTCAAAATCAGAGAGACATGGATTTGATGGATGGACTATTCAGTAGATAAGGAATTGGCCAGAGAGTTGTGGTCAATGGCTCTATGTCCAGGTGAAGGCCAGTGATGAGTGGTGTCCCTCAGGGCTCTGTCTTGGGATCAGTGCTCTTCAATGTCTTCATCAGTTACACAGACAGTGAGACTGAGTGTGCCCTCAGCAAGTTTGCAGATGACACAAAGCTGAGTGCTGCAGCTGATCCAACAGAAGGATGGGATGCCATCCAGAGAGACCTGGACAAATTTGAGAAGTGGGTCCAAAAGAATCTCATGAAGTTCAACAAGTCCAAGTGTAAGGTGCTGCACCTTGGCCAGGGCAACCTCGGACATGACCACAGACTGGGATAAGAACTCATTGAGAGCAGTCTTATGGATAGGACTTGGGGTTTCTTAAGGATGAAAAGCTGCACATGGCCTGTCAATGTGTGCTGGCAGTCCACACCAACTATATCCTGGGCCACAACAAAAGCACTGTGGGCAGCAGACTGGGGGAGGTGATTCTGCCCCTCTACACTGCTCTGGTGAGCCCCTCCTCTGGACCTGCTCTAACAGGTCCTTGGCACAAGAAAGACATGTTAGACGAGGTCCAGAGGAGGACTTGAGCACCTCTCCTATGAAGACAAGCTGAGAGAGTTGAGGTTATTCAGATTGCAGAAGAGAAGGCACCAGGGAGACCTTACAGCAGCCTTCCAATACCTAAAGGAGGCTTATAAAAAGGAAGGAGAACAGGTCTTTACATAGGGCTCTAACAGGTCCTTGGCACAAGAAAGACATGTTAGACGAGGTCCAGAGGAGGACTTGAGCACCTCTCCTATGAAGACAAGCTGAGAGAGTTGAGGTTATTCAGATTGCAGAAGAGAAGGCACCAGGGAGACCTTACAGCAGCCTTCCAATACCTAAAGGAGGCTTATAAAAAGGAAGGAGAACAGGTCTTTACATAGGTTGATAGTGATAAGGGGAAAGAAGTCTTAAACTAAAAAAATGAGGGATTTAGATTAGATATTAGGAATAAATTCTCTATTGTGAGAGTGGTGAGGCACTGGACCAGGTTGCTCAGAGAAGTGGTAGATGCCCTACCACTGGAAGTGTTTAAGGCCAGGTTGGATGGGGGTCTGAGCAACCTGGTGTACTGGAAGATGTCTCTGCACATGACAAGGAGGTTGGAACTAGATGATCTTTAAGGTTCCTTCCAATACAAAATATTTTATGATCCTAGCTGAGTAGGCAGAAGAGACCCATCTGAAAAGTCAGAGGGTGCAGGGATGTCTGTGACATGAAGCAGCTGTAATTTCATCACTTTTCCTGCAGTCTAATAAATGCATAGCCTCATTGACTTTCCATAAATGCTGTACTTCTTGGTCTCCTTTGGAGACTTTTCTCCAGAGCTCCATTCCTCTGCCTATCCTCCAGAAAAGGCCACACTATGAAAATATCTATTTCCTAGGACACCTGCTGCTCAGGAAGGCTCTTTGCCATGCCTAGGTCTTCTTCTGCAATATGCCCCTTTGAGGTGTCTTTCCCTGAGAGCCAGGCAGACTAAGACTCTCTTCAGATGTCTCCTTTTTCTCCTGATGTGAAAGATGTGGAAGGAATTAGGTTGCTCCCACCCACAACTCATAAGGGAATAGCCCAAGAGGGAACGGGCTAAAAAAATCTGAAGCTATAGATCAGACAAGGAGAACTGCAGTAGTTAAATGGATACCTCTGGTGACAGCTTAAATGACCCAGAGAGTCAAGTCTCTAGAGGCAATTGAAATGTGAGTTAAATGGATACCTCTGGTGACAGCTAAAATGACCCAGATAGTCAAGTCTCTAGAGGCAATTGAAACGTCTGCTGTCACAAGTGAAAACATCTAAGTCTTAAGGTGTCTCTTGTATCAAACTACAGTCTCTGGTTCCTGCATGGAGAGGTCAGCTGTGCTTCAAGACACTAGGGAAACCACATCAGCAGAAAGAGAACTGCACCAGGGGAGGCTGGGAACATTAAACAAGGAAAGAAGCTGTGACAGGGACTGTGCAGAAGACAAAGCTGATAAAGAGTGATGGAAAATCAAATGTGACAGGGACTGTGCAGAAGACAAAGTTGATAAAGAGTGATAGAAAATCAAGGACTAAGTGAGAGGACAGAGGGAGGAGGAGAGAAAACCAGGGCCAAAGACAAAAGGCAGACTGAAAGAAAATGAGAGGAAACTGAGAGAGAAACTGGGGCAGGAGAGAGGGGTAGGGAAATGAAATGGCAAAAGAGTATGAAACAGTGCTTCATAAAAAGGAGATGAAGAAAGGAGCAGAACATAATGGACCAGAGAGGAAAACAAACAGGACTTTCATAACAGCAAATGTGTCCATAGAAATAAGGTGTTAGTGGAAAGGGGTATGGACATCTCTCCAAGATGAATTAATGTAAATATATGCCCTCCCTAGGAGCAGCCCATCAGCAGCAAGTAGATATCTGGGACCAAATCATCATATGTGCTTCTCTTGTGCTACAGGAGGCACTGACTCCCCAGGATGCTTCTCTTGTGCTACAGGAGGCACTGGCTCCCTGGGGAACAAAGCAATCTTTGCATGAGAGCACAAGTTTCAGCCTCACATTTCTAAGGAGAAAAAAGATTCTGAGAAGAAAAGAAAGATCCCCTGTTTCAGCCTCACATTTCTAAGGAGAAACAAGATTCTGAGAAGAAAAGAGAGAAAGATCCCCATGCCCTCAGGAGGAACTTACAGTTTTCCCTCTAGGGGCTTGGTTTCCTTCTGGCTCCTACACCCAGCTGGCATCACAGTGGCAGCAGAATGAATAGAGTTGATTGAACCCATTTCTATTCCGTGTCCGAGGTGGTTTAATGTCTTGCAACCATTTTAGTCAGCACAGTTAAGAGGTGAATTACTTCAGGGTGGGCTTCCTTACTAGCTTCTGTAGTTTGCATTTTAGTAAAAACCTGTCTTCCCCAAGCCTGATGATATTTCTGTCCCTTCTTGCAACACTCACTTGCAATCTTCTTGCCCTTTCTTTTGCAGTTTTGGTCAGAAAGTTGAAGGAGAGGCCTCCCTCTCTGCCTCTGGTGGCACTTCTCCCATCCTACCATGCTCCTGTAAAAGATACGCATCCCAAACTTATTTTCCTGTATATAACAAATCTCACACAGGTCAGCCAAGCATGCCAGCCTCCCATCTCTGTTTCCTGCTGGCTTTATGCCTTTATGCTCTTCCCTTTGAACTTTGTAGCTAGGTACAGGAACCAGCTCATGACTTGTACCCCACAACTTGGAGCTCAAAGCTTGGCAGATCTGTCTATCCTCTTCCCTGCGCTGCCCAGCTCTGTGACTTGAGGCACAGCACATCACTGCAAGCAGAAGTCAAGTAACAACCTCCACTGTTAATTTTCTGGTTAGTACTGTCCAGTACGAAGAAGCAGAGAAGTGATGACTACTCACTGCTTTGTTCAGAGTCCCCCATGCTAATTTTTCTTCCAGGTGATCTAAAAATCTACTTGTTCAGAGTCCCCCATGCTAATTTTTTTTTCAGGTGATCTAAAAAACTACTCTTTTCCATCCTGAGTTCATTCCCTTCACCTCAAGACTGCAGTAGCAGCTGGGCACACATGGAGCTTAGCTAAGCTAAGCACACAAACAGTACCACATCATTTCCCAGCAAAAGTAATTCCTCAGCTCTATTATCCTCTTTCATGCTGTATCGCTTCAGTCCAAAAATCCACCTGTCTGACTGTCCATCCACAGATATCACCCAACAGAATATATCCTATAGAAAAAATGGGAACCTGTCATTTCAGTCTAGTTGAGGAATCAATTAAAATTTGGATGACAGCTGTAAGTAGCAAAGACAACTGACCAAAGTTACACCTGCAAAGAAGGCTGAGCAGGAAGTCTCTATAAGGCAAAAGTAAAGCAACTCAGTCGTGGTAAAGTTAATGTAGGATACATAAATATATATTGCAGACCAATATATCCTTTGGTCCCAAATTCTACTATCAAGAAAGATGTAGATGCAGCATAGTGCAGCTACAAAGGAGGTAATTACAGGAAGAAGAATGA
Source organism: Acanthisitta chloris (assembly GCF_000695815.1). Lineage (NCBI taxonomy): Eukaryota > Metazoa > Chordata > Aves > Passeriformes > Acanthisittidae > Acanthisitta > Acanthisitta chloris. The sequence continues at coordinate 35,924 of NW_008677673.1, read as the reverse complement.
AACAACAAAGAGCTGCTGCTTTCCAACTCACTGCCCCAATCAGTTAAAACAGCCAAGCAGAACTGCCTACCTGCATAAACACCTTGGCCATTAAGTTTTAGGTCTTTGACCCTCTCCTATTTGCTGAATCTAGTTGCAGACACCAACAATTGCTCAATCTCTTTTTTTCTCACTATTTGTATAATTATTCAGGCTACCAGGTGCATGTGGTGTAAAAATATCTACTGTTGGAATTATTAGAATAATTAAACATATCCTCTTCACTATTCTTTTTTTTTTTCTGTGAAGGGATTGACACAGAGAACATTTTGAAAAATAAATTTACAGTTGTTTAGATTCAGGTGCTTCGAGGTGAAAAGTCTTGAGTACATTGCAGATTCTGTCCTGCCATCTCTCTGCAACTACAGTTATGAGGAGTGTTTACGTATGGAGAGGAATCTGTAGCATTCTGAATGTACAATGACAATAGAAATTAAATTAAGTCTCAAAATATGTCACTCAAGATCTGATCATTATTTTACTTGGAAATAAACCCAAACAAGTAAACAAACCACCACTCCTGCCCTGCCCCTCCTGCCCACCAAAGGTAACCCAACAACAGCCACACCAAAAATCCAAAATAAAATAAAATATCCTACTCAAAAGCATGCAAATCCTAAACAGAATTCTTTGTGTTGCTGCCAGTTAAGAATAGTTGGGTAGCAGAAATGAGTGCATCCAGTTTGCTGCAGCCCACACCACTAGACCCATTTTCTAGGTGAGGACACTGAAGAACACATCAGATTTATAGTGCTTTGGAAGCACACACAAGAGACTTTTCATTACCCAGGCCCCAAAGGAGATATAATTGGTTTCAGAATTTATGTGCAATAAATCCTTCTGCTTGGTTACTTGTTAATTAACAGTTCTGTTGATAGTATTTTGCAGTGCCTTCAGTGCCTCCTCTGTGTGTTGTCACAATGGTTGGGGCATTGGTAGACCTCCGAACTTAGGTGTGAAAAAAGTAATATCTCATGCTGAGGCCAGAACATAAGAGTCAGGAAAGGTCAGAAAAAGTCCTGCACCTTGCTTCTGTGCTGTGGACTGTGCAGATGGTGAGGCAAAGGTTAAGTTGTTTCTTATTTTGGGAAGACATTTTAGAGTCTGAGAGTGTTAGAAACATCTAGATATAGGAGGAATGGCTGGTTGTTCTGATTTGCTAGTATTTCTACTGACTAGCAAAGTAGATCTGCAAATCAAGTCACATTTTTGCCCCTCTTTTCCTCTTCTGCCATTCATTTCCACATAGAGCATCTCCATGCATTGCTGTAGACGGTGGAGGGTCTCAATCAGAGCATAGGTTTTGAACAGGGAGGATTGCCCATGGATACCACAGTCAGGAAATCAATCAGTCCCTCATCATATATTGCACACAAAGTCTTTCTAAGCAGTACTCTAGTTGCAGAGATATCTGTCCATTTAACTTGGGCAGCTGCTGATGGTGTTGGGCACTGCAGCTCAGATGAGCTTCTCAGAGAAATTTTGTTAACACACTGTGAGAATGGTCTGTCTCAGTGGGAAAATCACTGTCCTTGTACACATTTTCAGAACTTGAATGAGTGCATCTGGATTCAGCATCTCACATTTGATGTCTTCATCTGTGCCTGTGTGATTCCATCCATTTATCCAAAAATGTATTAGTTAGATCTCATCACAGGGTTATTAGATAACATCATCTGCATCTGGACAGAGAGTGATACCCCATGGAGCTGTGATGACAAATTGCATTTCCATGAATCTATCCCAAAGGGGATGCCTGTCATATGTGTGTTAGCTGCAGGAGGAAGGAAGTGTGGGAGGAAGGAAGGAAGGAAGGAAGGAAGTGTGGGAGGAAGGAAGGAAGGAAGGAAGGAAGTGTGGGAGGAAGGAAGGAAGGAAGGAAGGAAGTGTGGGAGGAAGGAAGGAAGGAAGGAAGGAAGGAAAATCTGTCAGTCTTCTGACTTACACTGTGAAGACCTACAGACTCCACAGGGCACTGTGCAGTGTCTTGGCCCATAAATAACTTAGTCTCACAGATACTGTCTGCATGTCCAAGCACACCTGTCTTCCTCCCAAAGACATGCTGAACTCTAGGTGAACAAACAACAATGTTTACATGTCACCAGACTTCCCAGGTGAAGTGAAGAGCATACAAGTCATGCTTTGACTGCTCCCTCTGTAAGGCTTAGATGGAGCCACTATCACAGAACAAAACCATAGCAATTACAGGGAATTTTCAGGTGAAGAAAGCATGGCTTTGCTGTGGGTTCAGCCTTTTCCTTGTGATGAACAGTTCTCACCATCATCATTACATCCATAAGGAATCCCCTTGGGGATCAGATGTGAGCAGCACACAATTAGTTGACAAGGAAATCCTTTACCCAAACAAGCTTATAGTTCATGGTTGGTTTAAAAAATATAATACAATGAAACATAAGGTTACATTCAAGAATGTTTGCCTGAAAGCAGATTCCACAAATGTTATTGGTACCATGTGTTATCAAATCTCTTCCTATCCGCAACCTTCTGCTATGCCTATAGCATGCACTTGCCAAATTGAGACTAAATGAACATTTGTATTTTATAAGAAATTATGACAGGACAGGCAAAAATTGGATTTGGGAACTTACGGTGAGTTACAGTCTTGGATAGTTTAAAAAACACTGGAAAATAAATGGACCATACATGCCTACCACTGCACATCAATCACTGTGATCCAGACTTGGAAAAGGGTCTCACGGCCTTGACATCCTTCCCTGCAGTCCTCTTTCTTGGAATTCCACTGAATCTTTGTGTGCAATAGGAACCATCTTCACTGATAGAACAGCAAGACTTTGACTTTCCAGATATCTTAATTTATGGCTGTCATTGGTGCTCTTTGACTAGTGAATCTTTTGTTTCACTTATGTTAGAAAGGAAAAAAAATCAGCTTCCTGTGCT
>NW_008677673.1:22320-32953 GCF_000695815.1 Acanthisitta chloris | reverse complement strand
TAGGGAAAGGACAGAATGGGAGGAAGGGCAAGGGAAGGGAAGAAAATTAGAGAAAATTTTATCTTTGTGGAAGGTATATTAGGGGAGTAGTGTCTCTAAATAAGACCTGTGAGACCTTACTGGCATAATATGAAGATGTACTTTCTCATTGCCCAGCTGTGTGTGGACTCTTAGTCTCCTTTACTGCCCATTCATTTTTAGAAGAGCCATATGGCAGCAGTCACATACTTTCCTTCAGTATAAATGTTGGTTTTCCTTTGGCTCTTGAGGCATATAGTCTGAATTTGCTTCCCATATGTAACTGAAATCACTGAAATGTCATCTGCTACTTCAGTGTGAAGTGGGCTGGAAAGACAGCCTTCAAACACACCAATGCCAATGGACAGGTGAAGGAGGAAGAACACAAGGCTCCCATACAAAACTCTCATACCATTCCTCATAGTGCAGTTTTGCAATACATTTGAAGGTGAGCTAGAGATAAGCCAGAAAGGTCCTGACAGGCTCCACCTTCAGCCCAGAAAGGACACCCCTGAGGAAGATCTCAGTAACCTGGTCTTTGAGCTAGTAACAAGAGTTGCTCCAGCCTAGTGTCATCATACAGAATGAGTATGAGCATTAGCAATAACAAAGACTCACAAGGGCTCAAGTAGATCCTGTGGTCATCTTGTTCAGTTGTATCAACTGACTTCTTTAGACAAAAGATAAGCCATCTCTAATATCTAGTGGAAAGAGGAGAGGGGAAGAGACTAAAATGCATCTTGTTTTGGTAAAGAAGTTGAATGTTAATAAAGCAAACCCTGAGGCCATAGTCAAACCCAGAGCAGAGGGGTTTTCTCTGGATGCTTGTCAAATTCTGGTCCTTTTTCACATCCATAGCAGTAAAGGAATTGCCAAGTGCTATTACCTGCACCCTGAACCACATCAGTAGGCATTCTCACAGCATATTCCCCCAGCACCTGAACCAAGCAGGTCTGCAGGAAGGTGATGCTTAAGCCTCTGTCTAAAGAGCTGCAGCAGCAGAGTGCTCCATTTCCTTCATCCATAATCTAATTTCCACATGCAGAATAACCCACTCCACCTTCAGACAGACACTTTAACCATCAAGGGTGAGAGAATGAAGCAGATTATCACCTTATCAGATGAAGCAACCTACTGCTCCCTAAATAAGTCCTCATCCATGTATTGCTGTAGCTGTGGTTGCTAACAGAGAATGACCCTTTGTCACTGTTACTGTCCTTTAATGCATGTCTATATTCCCACTCTACTGTGATGCCACTGTCACCTATTTCCCAGACACCCTTTTAATCCTACGATCAGGAACGAAGCTTGATCACAAACTCCTAAAACAGATTCTGGATCCTCACTCAGCAGAACCCAGGATGTATTATCTAGTTTTGCTCAAGACAACTAGCAGAAGAGTTTTTATGTAGCGGCTAAGAAGCTCAGAAAACTCCTGGATGTCTGAGGTTAAAGAGTCAGTGCTCACAACTTACAAGGTTATATTATCCACCTGCCATTTCTGGTGTGTCACCACTGTGCAGGGACAGTGGTGCAGTCAGCAAGAACACCAGATTGCTGTGTGTCCTGGAATTTATCTACTGCTGCTGTATTGAATTTGTACTGGGCACCAATAGCTTACTTATTATAAAATGCAGGCACTCCTGCTTACATACCCTCCTTCTGCAGAACAGGATATGTCACGAGGATGTGGGGAGTGACCCAGGATCTTCCCTTTCAAACAATGACAAGAACTGTCTCCAAGAGACTTTGCTACAATTGCTATAGCAATTAAGACAAGGGACTGTGTTGAAGACAATTCTCTTCTTGGCAACAAACATGGACACATTTGTGTGGTGTATTTTAAGATATCCACAGGCTTGTTCAGACATTGTTTCTAGTGATCTGGAAGTATACCATGGTTTTAAACCTCATTGCACTCCTTTCCCTTTATATATAACAAAACAAGTGCAAGAATCAGGTTATCAAACTTCGAATAAAAGAGAGCATAATACATATTAGATTTGTTTTGGGGAGCTTTGGCATGAAAGACTGTCACACAGTTGTTCAACTTCTTGCACCAAGGCTCAACTGCATGCCTGGGATCAGAAGTTCACTGTGTTATTTTCAAACAGTTAATCCATGTCCTTTGAAAGAAGGAAATCATTCATTAAATTATTTTGGGCTCTGTTGCTACCTAGTATGAAATCTAGTAATATTGAAATAAACCAAAAGTTCTAGACAAGATGGCTGGAGATACACTGAGTCATGAAGAGATATACAGAGATATGAGCTGCACATATGTTTACATACAGATTTATTTTTTTTCATAATGCCTATTACTTTAGCATCAATTCAAAGACCTGGAGATGGAAACAGGGAAGAGGAGTGGAGACTTAAGCATCTTCCTGGAGGACAAGGAGAAAGTATTAACAGTCACCTACTTCTCATATCACACCAACAGAAGGATCATCCTAACCATGAATCTAATATAGTTTGCATTTTATACTAGTAAAATTTCACTGTCGTTGGAGTAAACCCTGATCTGATCCAGTGTCGGTAAGTATGAGCAGTGTGGCACACCAACCTAAATAACAAGTGAGAAACTTCCTTCACAGTCCATGTGCCTTTTTTCACATAGGAACCTGGACCACACAGAGTCAGCTGGCCCCAAAGCAGTGATGGAAGAAACCCTGGCAAGAGTTGTAAGTGGAAGATTAGATTTAATTGAATGACATTTTGCTTCGTAAAGATCACACAGATGGAGAGGCCTGTTTTTAAGGAAAGCTAAAGGTCATGCACTGCTTAGACAGAAGTGAAATTTGTCCATCCTGCTAACTCTAAAAATAAACTGTTAAGAATGTAATAAAATTGGACTTAGGACTGAAGGTATTTTTAATATTTTGAAATGCCTATGTATGAGCCATGTGGGACACATGTACCTAATGAAGGAAACAGGGAATCTGCATAGTGATTAAAAACAGGCATGAGCACTCTAAGCCTGTGAGATGGAAAGCACATTGCTGTCCCAAGTCCATCTAACTAGGACAATGACTTCATTCCCCTGATTTGAAACCTCTCAGCACCAGGGCAGAACAATGTCTATCACCTCTGAGCAGTGGGTGCATATGATCAAATCACTGAAACTGGTAAGGATTATAGGACCTCATCCACTGACTTCAGAGGGCTTAGGAAAAACCCTTTTCTGCTTGTATATGTGAAGGTTTTTTTTAATTAAATTCCATGATAGATAAGATTTTGGATAATGAAAAAACTCAGCCTTCCACCCTAAAGGAAAATATACATACATGTATCTACATCAGTTTCAATTAGCCTTAACAGGGAAGGCAGGTCCTTCTGAAAACTGACAGAGGAGCACTGGTTTCTCTATAACAGGTAATGCCCATGAAAGAGCTCAGAGCTCACAACATTAAGGCAATTGTTTTTCTGAGAGAATACTTAGAAAGTTGCTGCAGATTTTAAGCCATGCATGCATGGAGTCACTATATAGATATCTCCCTCTCTCATGCCTACGAATCTTTTTTGCCTTCTTCTGAGCCCCAGGACTACTGACAAAGGTGCTAATGACACAGGATTTGGTGGGAGAGTTACCTGAGCCACCAGTGCAGGTGACACGAGTGCCACCTACCTTCTCGTGGGTCCCATAGGGGATGGAAAGGTAGGAGAGCTTAAAACAATTCTTGCTGTCATGATAAAATACCAAGCAGCCGTAGCATGAGGCACAATGCTGCCTTGAAGGTTACCAATTTAATGTGATATTTTGAGAAGACCACCTGCTACAGAAAAGTGTTAGATATATTATATCATCCGAACAGACTTCCACCCTAAGGGAGACATATTGTTCCCAGTTGTTTGAGGAAAGAATAGCTTAATGCAAAAATAAATACTTTAATGCCTTTTAATACACCAGCATGAAATGAGGCATCATCCTACAATATTCCAAGTAAACGACAAACCATTTTCATTCCCTGTTGACTCCAGTGAGAGCTGAGTCTCAGTTGCCTTGAGGAGCTTAGTGTGCACACAGAGAAGAGTCATCAGTGTGATAATGGACATGTGCTCATAAGTGAATTTTGTTTTTCAGAAGCAGAAGACCTTTTCCTACACAAGCAGGATTTATCCTGATCATGATTTGAAACCCAGAAAGCAAATGCCAGTGAGATAAACTGGGAAGCACTGTCTTTCAGTGGGGCTTGCACATATCACTGTAGGAGAAGAGTGATATTTTGAGTGGTATTAAACCACCTACAGACCTCAAATATACTTCTCTTTCATTGCATTATAATTTGTCTTGAACTGTACAATTTAAAGAGTCGCTCCACCATGCATGAAAATAGAGTGGTGTAAATCAAACTGCCTCAGAAGTAAGTCTGATATGAAACTATGCTTGAGGTTTGGGCAACAGAAAAGATGGCTTCTTAAAGCAATTGTAAATACTTATAAAGTATCCATAGAAAAAATAATGCTCTCCGTCACTGCAGTAGACCTTTTTTGTGAACCTGACATGGACAATGGTCTAGTAGAAAGCAAAAGACTGGAAGTCTGCCAGGTTCAGAAATCATGGTTTTAATCCTATCTGGAGCCAAACACACTAAAAGCAAACCCCAAGAAAGTATAACCAACAGGAAATTCTGATCATCAGTTGGCTATATTTATCAGCTCCTCAGGATCATAACCCAGACCTTTGTGTGTAATGTAACAACGCTAGTTGTCATCTGCCAAACAATTAGCACAGACAGTATTTATGAGTTTTATTGGTTTATGGGGAATTGTATTTCATGATAAGTGTTAGGTCTTTTTGTGACCTCTTAGACTTCTGAACTAGCAAATTCAGAACAGAATTTAAGTTTATTCAAGGCTGAAGGTTCTTTATATGATGGAATTGATTTAGGACTATATCTGTCTGGTTTAATACAAAATATTCCCTTTGTTTTGTTTCTCTCAATGAGGCTTTTAGGCCCAGAGGTGCAATTGGCTCTAAGGAATTTGGAAGGTGAAGTCCTCAGTCTATTATTCAGTTAATAGTGCCCTACAAACACATGAAAGAAACGTAGAATGGAGAAGTAGGATGCATTCCTATCTTCACCACTCATTAGTGCTGCTTTGGGGTGGCCATAACACCTCACTTGTGCTGTGCTAGAACAAGGTGTGAGCTGAAGGAAATAACTATGAAAAGAAGGATCTTCCTATAAAATAGGGCCATCCCATCTCCTTGCTATCAGATCTCTGCAAGTCTTTTCTCCTGGGCTCATTGCTCAGGAGTATGACCTGCATACAAGCACACCAACTGACAAACTGTTTACTTGGGACTGCCCACTTGATCCCCCTTTCCCTCAATTTTGCCAGCCTTCTTCCTCTCTAAACCAGTTAGATCCTTCCCTTTCCCTGACTTTGGTTTCTCTCCTAACCCATCCCATACTACATCTTGGGTAATTCCCAGATGCACTTCCCCTGCATCCTGTAATGTGTCCCATACCCAGGCAGTCATCCCTCTCCACCTGTAAGGTGAGCTGGGAAGTTGCTCCCATTTCCCCTAAGGAGGATGCCCCTCCATCCAATGAATCTGAGGCTCTCCTGGAACAGACCCAGCCCAGCTCAGAGGCTTGTGTCTCTAACTGGGATACTGTGGTTCCTGTTTGCCCTTGTGCCTCTGGGTTCACTGTATGCGTGTAGATGACCCTTTAATCACACAGCCTAATGCAGTTCTTCCAAAATATTTCACATCAGATGAAAGAAGACCCCTTGGAGCTGTTGTACTGTTTGCTGGGCTCTGCATCTGTGTTGCAGCTTTTCTGTAAAGCTTTGAATAAGTGACTTACTCGGTGTGCACAATGGGGCATAATACACAGGGTGAGAGGAAGAGAGCGATGATGTTGGGCATTTTTAACGGTTATGAGAAATTTCCAAACACTTGGTTGAGAAAAGGCTTAATGGAGGGAACACAGAGGGCTGTGTTTCTTCCAGAGTATGTTAGAAATGAAAAGGACAGAGAGACAGGACTGTCCTGGGAGAAGGATACTTCCTGGGGACTTGAGACATCTGGATCCATTTAAAAAGTACTTGAAAATCTTGGTTGTATGGAAATAAGCTGCAGTCTCTGCATCATGGAATAAGCCTCCACAGCGACATGGAAAAGGGGAAGACCAGAAACCTGGACCCATGCTACCACACACCCTTTACCCCACACTGCACTACTGCCAATACCAGTCCTGCTGCCCTGGAGGGCTATAGTCTGTCCATCTTCCTCATTTTGAGCATTAAACCCAGGTATTGATGCTTGTTTCATCTTCTCCCTTGAGGCTAAGGAAAGAACTACTACACTTGCTGAATTCATCACTTTGTGCAAACTATATTTATCTGACAGCAAATCTATATAAAACTTCCCTGCATCCATTTACTCTGTTGTTCAGCTGTCAAGAAAAGGCAGCAGGTCAGGTCCTTGCCAAAGGGCACAGTAGTTGCATCCTTCTCCTGGTTCAGCATGGATCCTTTGCCCTACATGAAGCCAGACACCAGAGCAGAAACTTCCTTGGGATTTTTTTCCTCAAAGATGCTAAAAAGGATCTGCATTCTAACAAGTGGTTGTTTTTTTTCTTTTTTTCTCTCAGTAGTTCACCTTTAACTTTTAAGAATAAACTTGGCACCCCTCTATATTTCGTGTTTTCCAAAAATCATAAATACCTATAAATCAGTAAAGTTAAATGAATGGAAGAGAAAGACCAAGCACAGGTAGTAATGGGAGGGAGGGAGAATATTGGTCTATCTGTGTCTTGCAGTAATGAGATGATGGCAAAACATCACTGTGAAGGCAGGTTTTGAGCAATCTGGTGTGTTTTTAGGGGAATCGAAATAAAAGCAGTCTCAGAACAGAAATATAAGACTGCCTGATAGCTCTAGATTGGAAACAGAACTAGTGGATCTCAAATAAGACACATGTTGCTAGGAGATGCATAATATCCTAGAAGACTTCCTACTTTTCCTAGTTGTTGGTCACCTTGGTCTTTCCATAATAAAGACTTTACAAGGATATGGCTTAGTGTTGTATATTGAGTACAACCAGGAGATAATAAAGAAGATGTAGTCCATAGAACTGAATTTGGTTAGAAAATGCCAGTTTGAAATATCCACAGGAATTTATGCATTGCATCAATCTTTCATTAAACCCTAAACTTGCATAGTACCTTTAAGTTTTGAAACCATAGGAGGTCCCAGGCCTTTCTATTATACTGGCAGGTACTAAGGTCTGTAATCAAGCATCAGTTCCCAAGGAGTCCTAAATCTTTAAAAACTTCCGTCTTGAATTTTGGTACCACTCCCAACTCTATCATAAAAGTTTGGAAAACATGAGCACTCCAGCCTGATGGCATTTTCACACCTTCTGTGTTTTCTGAGGTGGATGGAGGAATCTGGAGACTAAGATTCCAATAGACCAATGATGGGAGCTCTGAAAAAGCAAATAAACAAAACAACAAGTGTCCTTGTATAAGAGACATTAATTCTTCCCATGTTGCCTGACTTTAGGCTGTGCTCTCTGGAAGGACAGAAGCCCAATGACCTCAGACAGCCTAGGAGAATGAACTGCCCAAGGGCCACAAATGAACCTGACCAAAACTTATACCCTGGTGAGATCCAACTGGCTGACCACTGAAGAGCCTCTCTTTCCAGTATACCACCTCCCAGAGCTTTTGAAATTCAAATTTGGTAATGCCCCTTACATCTGTTTTACTTATGTTGAGTCATTCCTGATGTTGTGATTGGGGAATGATCAGCAGCAAAATGCAATTAAGCTGGAGTTGATTAACCTGAGCATTACCCTAATAATTGTATTTATTTTGTGGCATAACATTGCTGAAGCCTTATATTGGATTGCTAAATCCATCCTTATGCACAGAATGGTGTTATTTGAAACAGCTAATTTTCATTGAAATATAGTTACTAGAGGCTGGCAGGACAGTAGATGTTTGGTTGTGGAGTGAAAACCAATAAATATGACCCAGCAGGCTGCTGATCCCTTTTTCTGCTCCATGCTATCTTGTCTGTGTCTCACAGCTCAGCAAAGAAGTCCCACATGGGTGGGATGAAGTGGGATTTTACTGGTGGCCAAATCTCTTCTTCTGCAGTGAAGAAGACTCAGGGAGAGCTTTTTTAAGCCCCTTTTTTTTCTTTTCTTTTTTTTTTTTTCCCGTTTTTGTTCGAGTTTAGTATCTACACATCCTGAAAAATTTGCCCTAACCTAGTGTGAAAAATGAGTCTTAGTGAACCCAAGTGTTAACTTTGGCTTGTTGCAGCATATAAAGGGAAAGTGTAATCTCTAAATAATTTCAGCAAAAAAAAAAAAATACAGGAGTCCCCAAAGCTCAGCTCTGCTTACAGTGTCCTGCTTACTCCTGGGTTTCCCTTTCTGACCATTTTCATGAATGATTTTCTCCACTCATGCCAGTGCTGGGAGGAAGCATGTTTACACAGAAGTGAACTACACTGAGGAGGCAAATGAAAGCTGTCGTCATTTAAGACCAAGTGGAAATGTGGAGGGTGAATGAATTTGGATAGTTTGGTCCTTCCCTAAAGCCCCCATGTTTCCTATAAAAATTGTAAAAGTGTGCAAGCATGTTTTTTTTTTTTTGTTTGTTTGGGGGGTTTGGCATTGGTTTTGGGGTTTTTTTTGTACTTCAGCTTGGATTTGCCATTATGGTGACCCATGAGCAATGTTGAACCACCATGCCAGGTCATCCCATTCACTCCCTCTTCCACCCCCTCCTGGTAACTTTTACATGACAAAAAGCTCATCACACACACACAGGAGGGCAGAGGCACATGGGAAGTGGGGGAGCCCCAGTACTCCAGTCAGAGGCACAAGCACCTGCCAGGGCTGTCCAAGAGGAGTTTCTGGATCCATCAGCTCGGGGTGGTACTCATCCTATGGGACAATGTGAGCAACTCTCTGGGTCTCCTCACTAACTGAAGAGGGTCTCTGCCTGAGGCTGCAGGGGAAGAGCATCTTTGGATTGTGCAAGGCTTGTTAAGGGATGGTTAGAAGGGCAACCAAAGGCAGATAAAGGAACGCATTAGCAAGGATTAGGGAGGAACAAGCATGGGAATAGAGAAATAGGGGATAAAGTGTCTGGTCAAGTGTAAATAGTTTGCTGGACAGTATGCTTGCTTGGCCATGCCCTGTGCTTCATGAGTGCTACTCGTTCTGTCATCTCATTTAACCCCATTTTTAACCTCATTTAAACCCTCTTTACCTGCATAAGAGACTCTCTGTTAGCATAAGGACAGCTCTGAGTGCAGCAACTACAACGGGACCAGGAGCCATGGGGTCCTCAAGTCTGTGGTGCAGCAACTGGAGTGAGTGTAGGTGTGGGAGTGAGACCATGGTCACTAGTGAAGATGGAGCTGGACCAGGCAGTGAGTAGGTGACATGGCTTGGGAGCAAGAGGATGAATGAGACTCTGAGGTCAAGACCAAAGGAGACTGGGAGAGACCAGAGGAGTCCCACACAGCTTTCGGTGTGACCGAGTTGCTCTGAGGGCTGTGGTTTCAGGGACTTGTACGCTCAAGTGCCAGCAACTGGGCAGACTGGGATCCAGGGGTTGCTACTGGACAGATGGAAGGTCTGAACCCAGCTGCTGCAGGGATTCAAACTACATAGATAAGTGTGTGTATGTGTATATACATTCCAACTAACTGGTCACTGTCCTGCTCAGACAGAGAGGGGAGCAGGATGAGGCCATTGGTGCTTACTGTGTCCATATGTGTTCTCTGTGTGTCTGTAACATGTGTGGACATGTTTGTATGTACTGTGTCCATATGTGTTCTCTGTGTGCCTGTAACATGTGTGGACATGTTTGTACATACATATGTACATACATATGTGGTGTGTGGGTGTGCCCTTTGTGTGCGCATGTGGCTGAAAGACAATATGTGTTCAGCCTGGCTACTGGAGGAACCTGGGGCATGGAGCTGCCCCAGCCTCACCTCCCTCTGACTGCTGGATCCAGCCTCTCCCAACAGCAGTCATCACCACCACCATGGCAACAGCTCTAGGGAGATTCACCACCACCATGGCAACAGCTCTAGGTACAGACGGGAGATGATTTCCATCTCTGTCAGCCAATATCACTCACTGCCCCATCAGAAAAGGCCAAGGAAAGAAGGAAAGGGAAAGCACAGCTATAAAACTTAGGTTGCAATAGCAGCTGCATCTCTCAGTCATGAGTCAGTCTGATCTGTGGGGTCCATAGTCCCTCTTCCCTTCCTTTCTCCTCCATTTGCATCCCACCAATCTCCTGTCTTTCTAAAGGAAAATGTGTAATTACTCCTCAAATCTAGCCAACACTTTGCTGCCTCCCTCCTTCCTGCCTTCTCAAACCTATTCTGTGATCAAATCCACCCACCAAAGTCAGATGTCTTTCCAGGGATGAACTTTCACACAATCTTGGAAGAAATTTTCTAGTTTTGTGGTTGGTGAGAATAAAAAATTAATGTGGCTTGTTCTGTGTAGAAGCATCAGTCACACATTGTGTGTACACTAGATTCACAGGGTCATAGAAATTAGAGACTGGAAAGCCCAGGGGAGAGAACTGCTCCAGCTAAGGAGCTGTACGAAATTGTT
>NW_008677673.1:0-22276 GCF_000695815.1 Acanthisitta chloris | reverse complement strand
TGAATTGTCATATCATCCTTGTTTTCTTGTCACCTTCTTCCTGAAACATAGGTGTGGGCATTGTCTTTCCCAGAGAAAGTGGCTTATTAATTTTAATGAGCAAGGAAGATACGTGCTGTTGAGGAACAAGATCAAATTAAAATATTATTATTATTATTGTTATTATTACATAATCAAACATGGGCCTTTCACGGTGACATTTAAAGAGCCATGTCCTTATTTTTAGTTAAAACCTGCACTGAGCTGGTTTATGATCCATCAACATCCCTGTCCAAGGATCTGACCCAGATTAGATATATTTGATTCAATTCTCAGGCTATTATATACTCTTCCATTATGTATCGAGTCTTAATGCCAATCAAATGGTATTGGAAAAACTCCAGATGGTTTCAGCTGAGTAGGAATGGCCCTGTTCAGACCATGTGCTTAAGGTCAGTGTCTGCTCTCAGGTATAAATCCAGAAGGATGTCACTGAAATCAATTGAGATATAGCTGATTTATAGAGATGACATTGGCAGCAGCAATTGACTGCCTGCAAGAACCTGTCTGTGGCCTCAGCTCAGCCCAGAGCTCCTGGGATACTCACACAGGTGCTGAAATCAGTGCACTACATGACCTGCTGCCTAGCTATCTTCTGACTCTCGTTTGAGTTCTTTTGGCTTATTTTTCTGACAGAACAGACATTGGGTGCACTGATTCTGGGACAGAACATCATGATGTGATTGAAAAGTGTCATGTTTGCTGTAAAATCATTGCCATATGTTTGCCTATCGCTGTGCAGGTGGGAACAACAGGAAGAAAGTGTCCTTTGCCATCCCAGCTGAGGGTCAGGCAAAACACCCCTGTATTTCTACATGAAAACCAAGATTTGCCCTGTGGCATGGCTGTGCTGTTTATTCAGTCCCTGTGGAGATACTGGTGATGCCCTCAGATGTTCCCTCTGTTGCATGATGCCTCCTCCAAACTTCCCAGCATGGGGTATGACTTTGCTGCTCACCTTGTCCATGTCCTGAATTCACCCTCCACTTTGTGGACTGAAACGTTCAACAAAGGGGTGCCCCCACACAAGGATTTAGAGGGTTCTTAAGATGTTGCTGCAACAAATATTTTACTGCCACTCCAAGTAGTGGAGGTCTGGACATGAGAAGAAATCCACAAGAAGCAAGAAAAAAACATTTTCATTAGCAAGGACTTGCTGACGATGTGTTTTCTCTGTCAAAACCTGTGACCTGAATTATCACTGCCTGTGCTGCTGGAGGGTTTATTGGAAAATGGATAGCTTTGCAGGGAAAAGAAATCAGGCTGGTGGACAGAACATTTTTTTAAATAAAAGGAAAAAACCCCACTTCCTTATATTGCACATAAGCAAAGAGGACATGATCAGAACATCCTCAATGATCAATGAGGCTGTAGAGTTCAGCTGGTCCATGTGAATTACAGTTCAGGGATGTTGCAAACTACCTCCATGCCCACTTCAGTTAAAGTCCTCCAAAATGCATTCTTCAACCTGTAGTTATTTGGAAGCAGCTCTAGTTTCCAATAAGATGAGAAAAAAACAAACCAAACAAAGAATTGTCATGGCTGAGGGTTGTCCTTAGACCATCTCCCATTTTCTATGAACATCATCCTAGTGGAGTTCTGCAAAGGTTTAAGGCTGCTGGAAGCCTGAGGTCCTCACTCAAATGATGTTCCTGAGTCACTGACAAAATATCAGGGGTTGATGAGCTTCTTGGTCAGCTGTGAGCATGACAGCTTATGTCCTGTCCCAGTCTGGATGGATGCATTGCCAGGACAGTTAACAGGCTCAGACACACAATCCTTTGGTTGTCTGGAGGACAGACTTGGGTGAGGTCCCAGAGAAACTCAAACACAAAACAAAAGCCTACACAGCGTGGCTCACTGACAAAATATCAGGGGTTGATGAGCTTCTTGGTCAGCTGTGAGCATGACAGCTTATGTCCTGTCCCAGTCTGGATGGATGCATTGCCAGGACAGTTAACAGGCTCAGACACACAATCCTTTGGTTGTCTGGAGGACAGACTTGGGTGAGGTCCCAGAGAAACTCAAACACAAAACAAAAGCCTACACAGCGTGGCCAGCAAGGCCAAGTGCAAGGTCCTGCATGTGAGCTGGGGCAATCACAAACACAGGTGAAGAATGACTCAAACACAAAACAAAAGCCTACACAGCGTGGCCAGCAAGGCCAAGTGCAAGGTCCTGCATGTGAGCTGGGGCAATCACAAACACAGGCTGGGTGAAGAATGGATTGAGAGCAGCCCTGAAGAAAAGGACTTGGGTATATCTGTTGATGAAAAGCTCAATGTGACCTGGCAATGTGCACTTGCAGTCCAGAAAACAAAGCTCCTCCTGGGCTGCATCAAAAGCAGCGTGGCCAGCACGTTGACAGAGGTGATTCTCCCCCTCCACTCTGCTCTCATGAGTCTCCACCTGCAGTACTGCATCCAGCTCTGAAGTCCCCAGTGTAAGAAGGACATGGACTTGTTGGAGCAAGTCCTGAGTAGAATGATGAAGAAGGTCAGGGGCTGGAGCACCTCTGCTATGGAAACAGGCTGAGAGTGTTGAGGCTGTTCAGGCTGGAGAAGCTAAGGCTTTCAGTGCACCTTAAAACATCTACCAGTACCCAAAAGGGGCCTAGGAGAGAGCTGGAGAGGGACTTTTCATATGGGTATATAGAGATAGAACAAGTGGTAATGTCTTTAAATTAAAAGTAGGCAGGTTTAGATTAGATATTAGGGATACATTCTTTCCTGTGAGGGTGGAATAGGTTACCCAGAGGAGTTGCAGATATCCCATCCCTGGAACTTTTGCAATCAGCAGCATATTTATCACTGATGCAAATACTTCTGTTCATCATCATCTTCATTCTTTTCAATTCTTTTGTTTCTTCTGACACCAAAGTTCCTGGCTTAGTCAAATTCTCATTTTTATAACACTTCTGCAAACTTCTGAGTAAAGGGGAAGACAACGTGGCGCCAGACACAGATGCATTAGGCAGATAGAGCAGCCAACAAGCTGTGCTTGACCACTCCCCTCCCAGCAAGGCTCTCTTTCAGACAGCTTGGATGAACCAGAATTTTTTACCTGTGTTTGCCCCTGGTAAGTATGTTTGTTTCATTTTTGAAAGGGTGGTCTTCTAGCAACAAAATGAGGATCCCAGCCCATGTTAGCTAAGTTCCTGTTTTCCTTGTAAAGAACAATTCATCCTGTATGTAAAAAATCATCACTAGGTAAAAAATGCTAAGTGAACTTCAGCAGTGAGAAGGGGAATACTCAAACCTGCTAAATTCTACTATAGCAACCTCAGTTTTTGAAAATCTGTATATTACTGTAAAGGCTTTTTCATACTTCTGGTTGGTCCTACATGGCTCAGTACAGTGCTGTGCAGATATATCCAAGTCATGTCTGAACACAGCAGCTCAGATATTGAACATAGGCTAACCATATTAATGGAGTCTTCCAAGCAGGCAATCAGTCCTCCTGAAAAGCAGGATAAACCAGCCAGGAAAGCCTGGCTGCCTCATTCAGAACTGCTGCAGTTTCTTTATGTGCTATTGCACTGCTCTGCGTAAATACCCCTTGACTTACAAGCTTCATTTATTTTCCTGAAATTAATGCAATAGCATGCAGTTACTATGGTGATGTGGGCTCCCTAACTATCTTAGGCTAAATCCATGCCCGTGTGTGAGCTGGTTCTTGCTGTGCTGGAAGTTTGCTAGCTCCTGAGTACGACCAGACTGCGAGCCAATATGTATGAATGGCTCAATGATCAGGGAATGTGGATGTTGCTTAAACAGAGATATTGGCTCTTCAGTAGCTATGGATTTGTTTTGGACTTGTTTGGACTTGTACCTATGTGCTCCATGCAAAGATAGGGGACAAGCACAAATGACCTATGATCTTCCCGAGAAAAGCAATGCGTGTCTCCCAGCTGCTCATGCACTTTGTATGCTGCTGTCATTTTGCCAGGTTCCTGCCTTAAACACAGGAGATATGGACACTTCCATGTTACTGTCTAGACCGTAAAAGGCAAGGCTTTAAAACAGGTGGAATTCACCCAGTGACAAAGTCCTCAGAGTTTCTGAAATACCTTGGATGCTGTAACACCCTCTATCTCCAGAGCTTCAGGGCTTTTCACAGATACATGGTACTTCCATTGGTCTTCTGCATAAAGGGCTCAATTTGTAGTTGCCAGAAGCAAGTAGGGAACTTCCAAGAGCTTTAACATTTTGTTTGTGGATGGGAAAATGGTGAACTTAATCAAAGATGTTTGCTGCGAGTTACCCACTCGACTGTTGATGTTGTCTGGATTTACCCTGCTGCTTGTTCATAACCTCTGAAGCCTCAGATACCTGAACATTGCCATGGCAATTTTATCTTCCTCAACCTTTTTTCTCAGAAATAAATCTTTGTTTCCACTGGTGGCTCAGCCAACAGGTTTGTCTGCCTGGTGCAACTCGCTGTGGCACACAAAGTTGTGCTGTGGCATATTCTGGAAAAGAACCAAGTTGCTCAGATGTACTATGACAAGTATGGTTTCCTTGCTAGGGCAGCGCAGAAATGTTACTCTGTTGAGATTAGAGAACATCTGCAGAGCTTTCTGCTGACAGGACTGTGTCGCTTCACAGCCTGCTGTTTGCAGAAGCACCCTGCCACTACCCAAACTGCTCTGTCTGCAGCTGCGTGGTGTCCAGAGAAGGAAAGAGAAGTGGGGCCCATTGCATGGTTGCTGTCGCACAAAAGCAAAAAAAGCATAAACATAGCTCTGGCTAATAATGGTAGTGCTGTTGGGGAGATGTTGAGTCTTCCTAGCAGATGACTTTTGTGCTGCTTGGAGCATTAATCCATGTCAGAACAATACAGACTACCAGCTTGGAAACATTTATGGGTAGATTTTGAAAAGTGTCTGTAGATGCAGAAATTTTGGCAAAATTGGTGTAGGGGAGAAACAAAAGAAGAAAAAGGAAGACTGGGATATAATGGAAATTGAATTGCCTATGAAGTTTGGGATCTTAAAACTTAAGTAGCTTTGAAAACCACAGCTGAGATTTATGGATGTATTTGAGTTCTTTACCTATGAAGGGTTCTATCTTTGAATGTTCTTCCAAATCCCACTGCATCTGAAGCTCCTCAGGTGCTCTCTAACACCTGAGGCATGGAGTAGAGGGGGATGTGAGCTGCAGAGATAGTTCTCCGTGGAGACCTCTGAGGCTGACAAAATGCTTATCCAGTTATTGAGAGGAAAAGGAATGAGTGTCTTGAGCTGTTTCAAAGGTGTTTCCTGGGAGATGGGACAGGAGTAAGTAAGTGGAAAGACTTCAAAGAAAGGAGGTTTCCGCACATCAAGTTCTGTAGTAAGATCAAGGCAACAACTTCAGGATAAATTTGCAGATTGTTTCAACTGGTCAAAAGCAGCACAGAGATCATGCACCAGCAAGCCTGCCAGGACAGGCACTGATGTTTCTGAGATTTCAGCTCTGTCACACCTCTGCATTTCAAAGTTAACTGTCTCCCATGAAACCTCCCTTTGCACAGGACAGCACAGACCCAGCTGGTTAACATGCTGTGCTCCCTCACAAAGGCTTTCCTCTTACCCTTCCTTGTTTTGTTTTTGTTTCAGTGAAAGAATTTATTTTAATGCCATTTAAGCTGAAGGAATCTGGCCACTGCTACTGTGCACTGTAATTCTGCTGCCTTTCCAGCACAGCACAGCCCTTCTCTTTCCACAGCACCTAAAGAGACTGAGAAGGAGATGGGAATGAGATTTGGGCTACACTGAGGTGATTATTTTAAAAAGTTGAGAGTCCATTTGGCAGTACAGGTGTCACCTGCCATTAAAATGGGAAAGGAATTTGCTCTTTTCTCTAATACACAACAGTGGGTTTTGTCTCATTTCAAATGTAATCCAGGTAACTGCCCCGTTCAGGATGTTCTTGTCTGCTCCCAACACTGCAAATTGGGAGTTACCTCTGTTTGACTGCTCAGGTAAAGAAAGAGAAGAAAATATTCCCCAAAATCAACAAGAAGCAGAAGACAAGCTAAAATTAATTCTGTGTAACCACACAGTGCCTCTCCCCTTATCTCCATATGTCCACATTGTCTTGGTGTGTGTGGCACAGCCACCAGTCCACATCACTAACACAGTGAACTGAATAGCTGTGGCTGTTCGTGTGCACTGACCAGTCCAACCCACCCACGTCAGAGAAGAAACAAAGAGAGGATTTGGTTATTCAAAACACTTCATAGCCATGAAAGCCTGAAATTAAATGGAAATGCTCTCATTTTAAGGTGTAGACACTAAGCTACAGCTAGAACACCAAGCATTTAAAACCCAGATCCAAGCAGTCACAAAGCTTTCTCAAGGCTGATAGGACTGTGATACTTAAGAGACTAAGGTCAGAGGAACCCTGAGTCAGTGAAAACTTACATGGTAGAAGGCATTATATAGGGCAAAAGAGAGTAATAGTGGCAGTGAGGCCAGGAGGAGGCATCATGACCATCTCTGCTGAAGTCCTGCATAATGTACAGCAGTGTCTCACCACATCAAGGCCAAGGCCCATGGCTGAGAATGAGTCTCTTTACACAGGGGCACAGAGGGCACAGAGCCAGTCTAAACTCTGTGTCTTGGGTAAAGAAAGCAAGTGATGGATAACACCCCACTGCCCCCAGGAAGATGTTAGAGGGTGGGCCTGTATTTGGCCTGGAAAACCAATCAACCCACTGCTCTCATGTCCTAGCCATGACTAACCACTTCTTGGCACAAAGATTGGCCTGGTTCCTGCCTCAGAGGGAAGATGGTAGGCCTTGAGCTTGTTTGGAAGTTAAGCTGTTAGTTGATGTCTCTTAGCCAAGAGAAAAGATTTTATGTATGTAACAAACTCAGCCCTAAGGAGCTAATCCTCTTTGAAGAGCATGTTCCAGAGGTGGTCTCCATCCATCAGCCTTGCTGAGATGCAGCAGCTAATGGCACTCTATCACACCTGCTAGTAGCTGAGTGTTTGTGTGAGTCACTGTCAGTATCAAAGGTGGGACAAAACCTTGTTGGTGACTACTTTGACCTTCTGGTAAGCCTTTGTTCTTCTTTTTCTGAAGACTTTCCAAGTCTCACCAGGGTCAGATGGAGTACTAAAATCAATGTTCAAAGACGCTTAAGCACTGAGTAACATATGAGTCAGATCCATCTTCTGTCCCAGAGACAGGTCTAGCTGGCAGCACACTTCCCAGGTATGTACTGCTTACTCATTAGCCTTGTGACAAACTTTCACCTTACAAATATATTGAGATTCAATTTCCAGACACTGTCCCTCATTGGGTACAGTGAAGCTGGAGTTGTACCTAGGCAAGCTGTGCCTCCAAAATCTACACCCATTCCTGCATAAGGAGTGGTGAAAAAAGGGTGGGTTAAGGTGAATTCAGGAGTTCCAAGGCAAAATCTGTTTGGGCTGGTAAGATGTGTGAGGTAGTCAGAACCTGTGCCTTGTCTGGTTTCTGCTTCTCAACTCCTAGCTGAGCATCTGAAGCCTGCTTAGATGCTCAATGTGCCGTGATCTGCAGGCATGAAGCACTGCCAGCTCCATGGGAGCTCTCTGCCACACCATGCAGGGCTATCTGTCAGCCCACATGGCTCCAAAATGCACTCAAGAGATTCTCATTGATTCTCACAATAATGCAAAATTCAAAACAGGTGAACTAGGTCATCCCTAAATCTCCAAATCAATATTAAAATAACTCTGCATTCAATATTATAATAAATGTTCAAAAGTTTTGGGTTACTTCTGCTTTCTGAACCTTCAGGGTACATTCACAATATGACCATAGCAAAACTAGAAATAGTATATAGAAATAAAAATACAATTAATATACCTTTACATTATATATAAGTACTATTATTTAAATATAAACATTTAATTACATAAATATCAATATAACTAATCAAAGATAGAAATATTACTTAGAAACATTATTCTCCTAAATTATGAGATATTCCCCTATAGGTTTTTTGCTGGGATTGTGTCAATTTTCTTCATAACAGCTCATATGGTGCTGTGTTTTGGATTTGTACTGAAAATAGTGTTGATAACACATGGATGTTTTCATTACTGCTGAGTAGAGCTCACATGGAGTCAAGGCCTCTTCTGCTCCTCACCCCTCCCTACCAGTAAGGAGGCTGGGGGTGCACAAGGAGTTGGGATGGGACATAGCCAGGGTTGTATGTAGGGGTTTTGTCTGAAATTTTCTTCACAATAGCTCATATGGTGCTGTGTTTTGGATTTGTACTGAAAATAGTGTTGATAACACATGGATGTTTTCATTACTGCTGAGTAGAGCTCACATGGAGTCAAGGCCTCTTCTGCTCCTCACCCCTCCCTACCAGTAAGGAGGCTGGGGGTGCACAAGGAGTTGGGATGGGACATAGCCAGGGTAGCTGACCCCAACTGACCCAAGGGATATTCCATACCATGTGGCATTACACTCAGTATAGAAAGCTGGTGGAGAAGAAGGAAGGGGGTACATTCAGAGTGATGGTGTTTGTCTTCCCAGGTAGAGTGATGGAGCCTTGCTTTCCTGCCCATGAGAAGTGGTGAATGAATTCCTTGTTTTGCTTTGCTTGAACATGCAGCTTTTGCTTTCCCTATTAAACTGGTTTTTTAACTCCACCCACAAATCTTCTCACATTTACTCTTCCGTTTCTCTCCCCTATCCCACTGTGAGGGGCTGATCTGACTACCAGGGTTCAACTACAACACCCCCAAATAAGCTATTTCTAGACATGGGGGATTTCAGCAAAACAGACAACACTTATATGCACTGTGTTGGCTCAAACAGTGGCAGTGATTTTTCTCCCCTTCAGATTTTGTTAGAGATGAAGCCATAGCAGAGACCAGTTCTAGAGCTGCCACACAAATATTGCATGTTACATCAGTAATTTGGGTGCTGGGTATTCAGAAATGACAATTCAGCTTTCTAAAGCTGAGCATTAAAAAGTAAAAGCTGTTTCCAAAAGTCCATGAATAACTTGCTTATGCAATGACATCGACAAATCCAGTGTCATTCAAATTTGAATTCCATAGTCTTTAATTTGCAGAAACACACTCAGCCTCTGCATATCCTACCTTGGGAGATAAGATCCATCTGAAAAAGTCTATAAATTTGAAAAATAACTCTCATAAAAACTAATGTGATTTATGTAAGCACATTAAGGGGAAAATACCCTGAACAGTTGGTTTAAGTGCTTAGACTTCCTTAACTTAATATTTCCATATGGTTACATTGTAATTTTAGATTTTGAGTTGCTTCATACCCTTCTTTGTTAAATCTGAGAAACAAATCTAGGTACCCACAAAAAGAAATTAAGTAACAGATGCCTGAAATGAGTGCTTGATTGCTCCCACATGAAGCAATGATTCTTTCTACAAATTCCCCTAATCCTCTAGCAAACATTATTCCAATCGTCACAGGGTTGTTTGTGTGATGTTGTGAACCGATGATTATAAAAATTTTCTGATATAAACAGCAGAAAAATAAGTGGAGAAATGAACACCCTACACTTATTTTTTTAAAGCAGGATTACATTAGCTAAGTAAAGATTAGTTTCAAAATACCAGACATGGTTTGAATTCTTACTGAATTATTTCATGTCTTTAACACTTTTGCATTTATCCCACAAGATTTTCACTTTTGCCTAGTCTTTACTATGCCTGTAATGAACCACCACTAAAAATACTTGGTATATCTGTAGCTCTCAAACTAACCTATGTGCCATTTTTTAACTAAATGTTCCAAAGATTTGGAAAATTATTATTTAAACCAGCACAACCCATTGTGTGAACTTTCTCAAATCAATGCAAGCCCACATTATATTGATTTCATTGAAGCTCATTCCTACCAACTAAAACTAAATAGATAAAAATCACTTTTAGAGCAACGTGGAGCTGAAGGGGGACAGTGTGGTCTCACCTGAACATCTCGGCTCACTGACCTCAATAGTGTACAGCAAAATTAAAAAAAAAACCCAGTTCTTTTGAGGAATCTCTTCTCTACTGCAATTCATTCTTACTCTCCCCCCAAAAAGGGCCATGGTAAGAGCATGTGAGGGGGCAACATCATAAGTGACATAATAAATCTGCTTTCATTACCTGTGTTGGATCAGTTTAAAGGTAAAGAGGAGGTTGATGTCAGATGATGCAGCAAGTGTAGGCTGAAACCTGCTTCTCTGACATGGCTTGTATTTCTGTTGGGGACACAGACACAGGTAAATAAAAATGGCAACACTTGTCCAAAAGTGCTGTTCATTTTCCTTAAAGTGTCTGCAATCAAAGCTAGTAAATGTGATGGAGGGAAGAAGACAGGGATGGAGAAAGAATGGGCAAGACAGAGGGGAGAGAGTAACAGATGGGGGTCAGGCTCACCTGAGCTGTTCCTGCAGCTTGTGGTAGAACACCCCCAAAGGGAACAGCAGGACCCTCTTGGGAAAATTGCTACTTATTTCTTCCAGACTTTTGAGACCTGCACATTCCTCCTCAGCCATGCCTGCTGCCCATGCAAGTAGACAATATATATATATATTGACCACATTTATCACACGAGAACATTCCAACCAGCCATTCTTAAACCAGGGATAAGGTGTTGGGCAAGAGAAACAATTTTCATTACAATTCTTTCCTTCAGACCTAATAAACCACTCCAGAGTGATGGTTACCACCCCAACACTTAAACATGCTTTGTATGAATTACAGGGAGCCTACCCAGTTACACAAATCTTTTGAATTTTGTTGCAGAGAGTATGTAATTCTTAGCATGTCTTCTTCAAGTGACAGAGAAAAAAAAGCCATCAAGAACGGATTCACTGCTGTCTGCTCTATAAGTTGCAAGATGCAAGTATTTATTTAAAAATTAAACACCTGGCAGCTGGCTGGCTGGGCTAGTGGCTGAGCTTGGCATGAGTAGATACAGCTGATATGGCTAAAGTTGGAAACCAAGCTGGATGGAATGAACTGAAGCCTGTGATGCGGCAGCAGTTTTTAGTATCAGGAAAAATATAAAACAGATACGGAACAAAAATATCAAAATCAATAGTGACATAATCTGATCTTTTTTCCAGCAGGACCATAATTATTAAGACATTTTCTCATCAGTGCCACATGCAACTCATTAAAAAGCTACAATCAATAGCAAGTACAGACTGGGGACAGCATATGTATTGAAATCCAGCTCTGTCTCTCTGACCAGAATTTCACTGAGCTGCCCATGTGCACTCCCAGCACTTGAGAGTGAGGCCTCTTCAAACATAGGCATTAATGCCATATATCTCCTGGAGATCTACAATTCCTCATCAGTGTGATGTGCAGAGGAGGAAGCCAAGGAAATGATTCAAAGCTGGAAAATGACTTAGTCCAAGAGTTGGATTCATCTTGCCTAAATACAGAGGTCTATAATGCAAGCAGTGACAAGAAAGGTAGTCAGCACAGGCTTCCTTGATTGTTGCTGGGGAGAAACAGGAATGCTGCAAGGGACATTTATCTAATCTGGTTTAAACTTTAATATGAGATGAACTTCACTCTGGAAAGGCTCATTTCTCTGTCTGAGCTGACTCCAAAGGGATGGTGACTAGTGCTGTACAGCCATCTGTTGGGTAGAAGTGCACATCTGGACAAATAGATCCTACATGAGAGACTGAAAATGTTCAATCTACTTAATTCATCAGGAGCAGATCACAGTGCTAACATAGCATGGAGGCCCTTCAAGTGAAGACAGCTTTGTTTTCAATGGGCATAGTTAACAACAGAGAGAAACAGGACTTAACAGTAGGCTGAAAGCATACAAAGAAAATACAAAGCAAGGGGTTTTGTACAATGAGTGATACAAACCATTGCTGAACAGTAGCAAGAGAAAGGTGACTTCTTCATCTCTGAGAGTCTCCAGTGTCTTTCTGAAATACCAATGCTCCAGTTCCACTTAATATGGATTGAAATGCATAAACCTGCTAACCTGAATTAAATTGTGCTGCTCCATAAATCAGACCAGATTACTTGTCTGGCTGATCCCTGCCTTAAATTTGTTTTAAAGCTTGCACACTTTTCTGTACCTAAAAGTCCATGTTCTCCTCTGCTCTGCAGAGGAGATAAATAAATAAATAAATCTAAATACAGCAGGTTCTTATGTTTACTAAAAAGAGATAATCCTTTTGGAAAATAAATACATTCTACATAGTCATGGCAGTCACTACAAGCATTTCATCTGCAAAGATAGGAACAATTTTACAAGCTAAATAGGACAAGTCAACTGAGCTATTCCCTCTGGAATCAATGGTCCTTCAGTCTTATAGCTACTTCAAGTAACAAATGCAGCTTAGAGGGATTGAGTTCGTTCAGTCCCTTTCAGGTGGTACTGGTGTCAATAAGCACATAGTTTCTGAGATAACGAGAAATATTTGCCTTGAGCTCTGCATTGCTGGCTCTATTTAGATCTTAGAGAATTCAGTAGAACATGTTCTACTGCCTCATGCAAACTGCTGCCAGCCAGCTCCTCTGACTCCTTTGTGGAGCAGAGTTAATGCATCATGTGGGCAGTTGGGAGGTGACATATGCACAGCATTCTGTCCTCATGTCTTTACACATACTGTTTCCTGCTTGGTGTAAAACAATAAATAGTTTCCTGGGAAGGTCAAACTCCCTTTTCTTTATATAAGGAAGTGTATGTCTAATGCATGAAGGTAAGTTTTTTTCTCATATAGGAAACTATATAATATATTTTCCAGGAATGCATCAAGCCCCATATGTCAACTTCTGAGAATTTTTCCTTCCTGGAGGCTTTCTTGTGCCTTTTTCACTTTTGATATGATAATTACCAACATTTTTTTTTCAATTTACAGCCTGAATACATCCACCTGCACCTGATACTCATTCCTCCTTTAGCTGCTTGTTATACATTCCCCCCTTCCCTGACATTTACTTCCCAATCAATCGACAGCAATCAGATTCTCCCTCAGCTTTCATTTTGCAAGGCTGAGCAAATCTCATTTGCCCATTTCATGGCTTCACCCTGCTGGCAGCTTAAAGTCATCTTGCACACTACAATGTGTCCCCTTCTACACTGGAAGAAAGAGCTCTTAGCCCAAGGTGGATTGTTTTATAAATTTCTAAGGGTTAGGTTCACCTCACTTAACTTATTCTAAAGCGTAGCTTGACGACACCATGAAATTTGCTGACTGCTTTCCAGCAGTTAACTGCCCAGCCCAGATAACTCTTCCTACACATCTTGGAGGTCTCAGATGATGTGACAACCTGCCTCCATGATACCATGGAGATGGGCTATGCAGTATTTTAAACTATACTGGACATGCACCTTGCTCCAGAGCTGGGGCAGAGACCTGCTTGTGCACCCTGGCTGCAAGCAAAGCCTTTTAGATCAGTTGAGCTGCTGCAGTGGTGAAGGTGAGCACCTCAACACCAGGTAAAAACAGCACATCCAGTGACACCACAGGAGATTGGGAAATGTGCAAATGTTCCCATATACTCCTAAGAAGCAATTTTGAATCCACTTTCACACAAAGTACCAAAGGCTCTGTCTGTACTTTCGTAGAACCAGAGATTGAGCAGGGACACCTTCCACTAGATCAGGTTGCTCAAAGCCCCATCCAACCTAGCCTTGAATACTTTCAGGGATGGATCCACAGCTTCTCTGGTCAACCTGTTCCAGTGTCTTACCACTCTCACAAGAAAGAATTTCTTCCTAATATACAATCTAAATCTACCCTCTTTCATTTCAAAGCCATTCTCCTTTGTCCTATCACTACATGCCCTTGTAATATGTCCCTCTCCAACTCTCTTGTAGCCCCTTTAGGTACTGGAATGTGCTATAAGGTCTCCTCAGAGCCTTCTCTTCTCTGGGCTGAACAAACCCAGCTCTCTCAGCCTGCCTTTGTAGGAGAGGTGCTCCAACTCTCTGATTATCTTTGTGGCTTCTTCTAGATTAATTCCAACAGTCCAGATCCTTCTTATGTTGGACACCCCAGAGCTGGACAGAGTACTCAAGGTGGGGTTTTGCCAGTGTGGAGTAGAGGGACAGAATCTCTTCCCTCAACCTGCTCCCACATTGCTTTTGATGCCTGGAGCATAGCTGGCTTTCTGGTCTGTGAGCCCACATTGCCAGGTCACACTGAACATCAACCAAGATCCCAAAGTCCTTCTCCTCAGGGACATTCTCCATCTGTTCATGCCCCAGCCTGTGTTTGTGCTTGGGATTGCCTCAGCTCAGGTGCAGGATAGCTAATGCTCAGCACACATGGACACTGCAATATCAGTCTTGTTCCACCTTTAGCATTCAAGAGAACAGCCAGTTATCTGAGTAGCACCTTTCACTCACTTAGTCAACATCCACGTAAACATAGTATACGACAGTAACCTTTTTCTGAGAATCACTTCTTGTCTTAAATAAACTTACAAATTAATCTTGTTTGCTCTCTGTCTGGTAAACACAGATTTGCCTTTTAACCTATTTTGTATTTACTTTCAGATCTTAATTTCTTCCTTCTAAATTTACTCTAAGAAATCACATTATGTTAAACTTAGATTAATGACTTCCTGGTTTTCTTAAATCCTTTTTTTTTCAATTACTTAGATGTAGGTTATGCTCTGAATGCAGCACCTGTCTGGTTTACAGTAAGACCATTTTCAAGTTTTTGAAATCTTTTGTCCATGTTTCATCTCAAATCATTAAAGCAATTCCTTAGTTTACCCAACTTCACTCTTCTGTAGTCAGGGAACTGTATTTGTAGTTTTGCTTTTTATTTTACCATGCAACTTAAGTGGAAATAAAGATACGATCAGTTTTTCCAAAGCCACCTTTGATGACAAGATCTTCTCTAAATGCTGATTTGTTAATGCCAGATATAAAACAGCATTACTAGTGACTTAGTGCTGTTTTGGTGAAGAATTCTGCTAGCTTTTGCACACAGAAATAATGTGACCTAAGTATTTTCTAGGCAACATCTGGGAAATTGATTTCTATAGACTTTTATTTCCTTTAGTAACATCTCAGCTACTGCATCCTACACCAAGCTCCAAGCTTTGGGTTAACAACAGATCTTCAGCACTACCCCAGCACAAGTGTCCACTGTCCCTCCCTGAAGGGATTCTGCCCACACCATGTATCTTTTCCCAGCCTATCCCACTAGCTGGAAGGGACTACTAATGTTATTTTAACCTATGTATCTGGCAAGAAAACAAAACCACACAAACTTTTATATCCTATCTAGCTTATGATATTGCTTTTCTACCATTCAGCATAAATACCTTTTCATACTAAATTAAGCCATGTGACTAACATCTGCCAGGTGTGCTTCATTGCTTTATTCAAAATTTTCCCAGGGGATGACTTCCACATGCAATTAGCATTTTATTTTGTTAGTGTGTTTAACTTAATAAGAGCATGTACAGCCCTTGGTATGTGTGATGTCCTTTGAAGAAAAACATTTATCTCAAAAACTGCACGGTGGCACAGCTTGTGTGCTTCTGCGACATTCAGGAGAGATGAAACGGTTAGCTGGTGCTGATCAGACAAGCACATAAGCCTGACTTTGAAAAGGTTCTTCTGTGTTACTATATTTATTTTGTTTGAGCCACAGAAAAATGCATCCTTGTCAAAATGTTTCTTTAACAGGCTTTGCTTGCCATTCTTCTTGTGGGCTGGAAACTCAAACAGAAGCCTAATAGACACTTCAACCTAATCAACAACATTTATTTTCTGGGTCTAAGTCTAATTTCACTTTCTGGTTTATTCCTGAATGTCCTGGGGGATAGCTGAAATTAAACAAAATGAAATGATGCTAATAACTTCACAATCACTTAATGCACGTATTTTCAAGTCTATGCTGAGGAAAAGCTGAAGATTTTCACCTGAAGCAGCTGGGAATAGGTGGTATTCAAGGCACTGTGAGATCAAGATGCACAAAGGTAAATCAGGTTAATTTTATAGTTGTGATGTTCCATGGGTGATATTTGAACTACCAAGAAAAGTCATTTATGTTGGAGACATTGAACATGCTACATTTAGGAAACACCCAGAATGTATACTATAGCTGTCTTTCTTTGCCAAACAATGCCAGCACATATAGCTGTCTTTCTTTGCCAAACAATGACTTACCTTTACCCTCATTTTAGGTGCTTATGCCATTCCTTTCTTCTGCAGTAAAATATTTATGGCCACTTAGTGTTTTTACATTAATTTAATCTTCCTGTATACTGACAGAGGTAGAATCATAGAATCATAAAGGTTGGAAAACATCTCCAAGATCATTGAATCCAACCTTTGACTAAACACCACCATGCCCACTGAATCACATCACAGAGTGCCACATCTACACATTTTTTGAACATTTCCAGGGACAGTGATTCCATCACTTACTGCATTGTGGTTTTATCTATTTTAATAACCTCACAGTGCTTTATTCTTCTTTAGTGTTTATTATTCCTCTCTGGCTTTATACTGTCCTTATAGTAAAGTCTGTATTTATCTAAGAGTACAAATGCAAAGAAGTATTTCCTACGTCAGATTGCTTTTTATGTGAGTTGGCAAGAGCTCCAGATTTGCTGAATATTTCTGCAAATCAGGCTTTCAGTGTTTATTGTGTGGTTTTAGGTTTCTCTGACTTTCTCAGACATTTATCGAGAGCAGATTGTACCATATCACAACCTTTACCACAGCCAATGCTCCTGTATACAGCACTAATGAGTCCTAGCAGGTAAAAAACATGTCTCTGTATAATAGTTTGGCCTCAAAAGAAATCCTGCTCTGATGTCAAAGCTGTCTGATGTGGTCCTGCCTGCACCTAGATGCTGTGAAGCAGATACTGAGAGCACTGACTGTCAGTATCACTGAGCTCTTGCAGCTCTTTGCCATTTGACTCCAAGAGCAACTAGCGAAGGGTGTTGGGTGCCTTTTTTTGTGTGTGTTTCTTTTCTCCTTGCATTTAACACACCTCATTGCCAGAGCCTGGTTCTGTGAAGTATGGAGGCTGAGGATGTGATCTAAAAGCCTGTTTTAAGCCTGCACTCTTACCAGTTACTTTTAGTAGGCTTTGAATCAGGGAAGACTATCACAGTTCTGTGACATCTGTCCAAAGTGTGGATGTTGTTTGGAAAAAAGAAAATCAAAAAAAGCCAAGAAGACCAAGCCAGACATGATAAAACTCTGTATCAGTTATGGCAAAGTC
Organism: Acanthisitta chloris; assembly: GCF_000695815.1. Classification (NCBI taxonomy): domain Eukaryota; kingdom Metazoa; phylum Chordata; class Aves; order Passeriformes; family Acanthisittidae; genus Acanthisitta; species Acanthisitta chloris. The sequence continues at coordinate 5,046 of NW_008677673.1, read as the reverse complement.
AGCTGCTTTTGGATAGCCTTATCAAGTTTGTCAGCACTGTGCATAATGTGCTACTGTAGCAAGTTATGGAAAACCAAGGCAGTGCCTCTTATGTGTTTGAATACAGAGCACCCTTTACATCTTCAGTGGAGGGAAGATACACATTATCATCTGACATATATTCAGATGTACATATACCATCTGTCTCTTTTCACAGTCAGAATAAATAAATTGTGTAGAGTCTATCTGCGGTCAATATTCTTAGCTTCATATTTATAAAGCTTGGAAGTATTTAATCTCTTTCACATCTAGTACAAATCAACAGGTGGGTATCTATATAATATATAATAAACATGAATGGTGAGTTACATAACAACATAATTTACCAGTAAATCAGTTTTAAAGGGATCCACCCGTGTGGAGGTTGGTCCTGGCCTGGGGACATAACTGGCAAGGTCAGTAATCACTCCCTCTGTTTATTGAGACATGAACCATCCAACAGCGTTTCAGCCTGTGCAAAGAATGGTCCCATTCAAGAGAACTATTGGGAGAAGCTGGGGATGGGACACAGTTGGCCATACTCCTAGATCCTCTCCTCTTTCCTCCCACTGGGAGCAGGGTGCAGTGGTAGCACTTAGCACATCTTTAGAGTGAGCTAACCATTTCTAAATGACAATTTATTTACACAGGCAAGGAGAAATAGCTTCCTGGCAACTGTGTACATGCCAAATGCTGATTTTCTATTTTAACTTCTTCTAGACACAATGGCAATTAGCTTGTTTGAAAGATGACAGATTAGGAACTGATGGGAGAGCAAATGAGGCAGGGGGAAACACAAGGCCGAATCTGCACTCTCCCAGCGTGGTGCCTAGCTTTACAACTTGCTTTGAGTTTGGGCCCAAAGAACTTTTGAAATAACCAAACCAGTTTATTTTTATCTGAAAATATGGAGTAACTATAAAATAGAAATGAAAAGCTGGACAATCCAGGGCAACAAGGAAGACTGTGGAAATCTGTTGATAAGGCTGAAACTCAGGCTGATTTTGAGCATCCACAGAGTAGATGCCTTCTCCCTTTCTTGTTGCAAGGAGATAGGATGGGACAAGAAGAAATTAAATCTATACAAGGTGAATTCTTGTTATTCACCAGCAATTAGCTTTGTCTGTTAAAACTGCCAAGAATTACTAAAATGGCATTCCTACCACCACATTGCTCAGGGAGTTAACAGGAGGTTGGCAAAAAAATATTCCAGCCAATCTTTAAAAAATAACCAAAAGCCAAGATGTGTCTTGCCTCCTTCTCCAGCACCACCTGGAGCCATCCCTTTTGCAAGTATATGTTAAACAAATCACAGCTCCTCTGTCTATACCTTGGGATGAGGCTTCTGGAGATGGGAGAGCCATAGTTCTGCCTACATCTGGTTTAACAGTACATGTAAGGGGTAAAAAATGCAGCAATTGCTACATTTCTTCTCTTTCCTGATCAGTGCTAGTGATAATGATTTCCTTGTTATGGCTTGTAGACTCCAGCATGCTGCTGTGTCGATGCATAGAAGGGCTCAAATCTGAGTCTTAAATAGAAAAGGGTTTGGTTCCAGCACAGCATGTTTGTAAAATATCTACTGACAAGTAAAAAAAAAATTGTTCCACATGGCCTGTAAAACATATGTTAAAAATTATGCATCATAGACCAGCTTTAAATTATTCATTTTTAATTCCTTCAGCCTTGAAGGGCCTTTAAACACTGACTACTGAGAAACAACCCTGCCACTGAGGGAACAGCTATAAAATAAAAAAACTGGCTACTTAAAAATATAGAGAAAATGCTTTACCTAGGCACAGTTTCTGAATTTTAAAATAAGAATAAAGGGATGGATCCCCACTTGGTGAAAGCTGATACAGCTCCTTTGAAGTCTGCATAGCTATCCCCCATCAGCAGTTGAAGCCCTGGCCCAGAGTTTAGAATAGATATAATTTCTTTACATAAGAAGACAAGCGAGATTTGCATGGTTAGTTCAAACTATTCCATATTCACCGAGCTGTTGAGGAAATACTGTCTGTGAAACAAATCTTGGATTCTTTCCCAAAAACATCTAAATGACACTTGCTAGGGAAATGCTACAGCATAGGGGGAGCAGATCCAACACGTTGGGTTGGACCTTGCTGTAATTACAATTGCATTATTGGAGAGCACTTGTTACCTGCACTCTCCTTGGGGTGCATCATTGAAGCTGAGAGCATCCAAAGGAATTGACTGAGTGTAACACTGATTTTTTTAAAAAAAAAGGGAAATAGGTTCCACACTTGCTGGTTCAGGAGGAATCAGTCTTGTTCTCTGCTCTTGGCTCAGCCAGGTGCTAGCAGAGAACCGAGAAACTATTCCAAGCTCTGCACTTCATGCTACACCCATATCACTGTGTCATGACTCCCTGAGGCATCTCTGGTGTAAACACACTCCTCTTCTGCCTTGCTCTACAGAAAAAACCTTCCTGACCAAAACCAGCCACTGCAGAGCTTGCTTCCACATTTCCTCCTTGCAACTCTTTCAGTCATAGAATCACAGAATAATTTGGGTTGGAAGGGACCTTAAAAATCATCTACTTACAACCTCACTGTCATGGACAGGGACACAGTCCACTAAACCAGGTTGCTCAGGGCCCCATACCTGGCCTTGAACACTTTCAGGGATGAGACATCCATAGATTCTCTGGAAAATCTGTTCCAGTGTCATCTTGATCAACTATAATTAATTAGGGCATCCTTGACTGCAGAGTTAAGCTTTCCTTGATACAACCTAGCAAAACTTTATATACTGTATGAGGAGAAACCACTTGTTTTCCTAGATTTGTTCTTTTTCTCTGTTAAACTCATGGACAGAGCAAGTGTGGTACAACCTGGTAGTGAAACGCAGAGTCCTCAGACTCTTCCTCCCCCAGTCACTGTGGCTTTCATAGGATATTTTCAGAGCCCTCATTACCCTCTCACTCACTCCATCACTTCAAAAATGCTTGGGAGAAATCTCCAAACCTGATGCACAACCCTGTTACTGGTGAGCTCTTCCTCAGAGATTTTTTCATAAATAGATCCACTCACCCACTATTATTGTGAAGGAAATGAAGCACCAAATTCAACTAATTTGCCTGAAGGTATGAGAGTATCAAGCTGAGAGGGCAACAGAAACTGTCACAGATGATCAAACTGGAGTTCCTTGAGGGCCCTATCCCACCTCCAGCAAAGTGTCAAGCAGCTCTTGGGAAAAAGCAGTGAAGAGCTATTTAATACACTGTTTCCACCACGCAGTAATTCCTTGTGTTGATACATTAATTGTAAAAGAAGACTAATACATGTGAGCTCATTACTTTAGATTAAATCCCTTCCAGCCTCCGTTTATAAAAGATATAATAGTATTTTGCTCTTCAGTACCCAGAGACAGGATTTAGTGACAGGGTGAGACCCTTGAAGGGTGTGTACAAGCTTATGTTCCCCAAGCAGAAAGCTCAGGTTGTCACAAATACTCTCACCCAAACACAAATGTCTGCACCGTGCGGTACACGATGGCACGTCAGTCAGGTGACAGCTCCTACGCTGCAAATTAAAGTTTCCTGGAAGTATGTTGTGCTAGATGTAATAAACCAACAGTGTGGGCAGTTTCAGTAGCTAGATTAATAACCTGTAAACTCATCTGCTTCACAAAGGGAGTTATGCACTGGCTATCCAGCATTAAAGAACACGTTTTTCAGAGCTCAGGAATGATTCCCTGGTCTGATATGTGCAGTGGATGTTTGTTGTGCATGTTGCACTTCCTACAGAGGGGTGGAGGAGAGAAGATCAGAGATCATTTGCTTCTTTGGAGGTGCTATAACCCCCCTGCTTCTAGCCATGGCTCCAGTCTTTACACACTGACAATAAAAAAGCCAGCATTATGTTGTTAAATAGCTTTAGCAGACACTTTATCATTTGAATGTATCCGTCTGGGGGATTCTTTAATGATGCTGTATTCTTTTTAATTCTACAATTTTTTATAGTCATCTTAAAAATGCTTGATGCTGGACCGAAAGAAGTGTGCTGAGCACCTCTCCTGTGCAGACAGTCTGGGAGAGTTTGGGTTGTTCAGCCTGCAGAAGAGAAGGCTCTGGGAAGACCTTTTATCACCTTCCAGTACCTAAAGGAATTACAAGAAAGATAGAAAGGAATAATTTTTTTCCCATGGGAATGTAGTGAAGTAATGGCTTTAAACAGAAAGGGGGTAGGCTTAGATTAGATATTTGTAAGACATTCTTTCCTATGATAGTGGTGAGACACTAGAACAGAGAAGTTGTGGATGCCCCATCTCTTGGAAGTGTTTAAGTCCAGGTTGGATGGGGTTTTGAGCAGCCTGGTCCAGTGGAAGGTGTCCCTGCCCATGGCAGGAAGGTTTAAACTAGATTATCTTTAAGGTCCCTTCCAACCCAAACTATTCTATAATTCAACTGATTACCAACTTGTGGCACTTAGTGCCATGGTCTAGTAACCATGGTAGGGTTGGACTCGATGATCTTTGAGGTCTCTTCCAACCAGGTTGATTCTATGATTCTATGATTTGATGGCTATGTGCTATTTTTTATTAATGATGCAATGTACATTTCCTCCTCCGTGAACTGCAGAATTTCTTTCCACTTTCCCCTGCTGCGATCACCTTTTCGGATCCACACAGCCCAATTCCGCACAGCTGTTTACAGGACTGGATGGAACATGGACACTCCTGGGTGATGAAGCTCTAGAAGTCCCACATGGAGCAGGATTTCATCCTGACACAGGATTTCATCCCGATGCCACACAGTCCTGGATGCGGGGGTGGGGGTGATGGGAGGGTGAGACGGGGGAGCAATGCCACACCTTGAGTACTGTGTGCAGTTCTGGGCCCCTCAGTTCAGGAAGGATATTGAGGTGCTGGAGCAGGTCCAGAGAAGAGCAACGAGGCTGGTGAAGGGACTCGAGCACAAGTGCCATGAGGAGAGGCTGAGGGAGTTGGGATTGTTTAGCCTGGAGGAGGCTCAAGGAAGACCTCTACAACTCCCTGACAGGAGGT
>NW_008677672.1:2125-17395 GCF_000695815.1 Acanthisitta chloris | reverse complement strand
CTGCAATGATAGGACAAAGGGTAACGGGTTCAAACTTAAGGAAGAGAAGTTTAGGTTAGATATTAGAAATAATATTTTTATTATAAGGGTGATGAGACACTGGCACAGGTTGCCCAGGGACGTGGTGGCTGCCCTGACCCTGGCACTGGGTGGTGTTCAAAGCCAGACTGGATGAGCCTTGAGCATCCTGGTCTAATGGGGAGGTGTCCCTGCCCATGGCAGGGGGAATTGGGTCTAGATGATCTGTAAGGTCCATTCCAACCCCTAAAAATTCTACGATTCTATGATTCTGAGTTTGGAAAAGGCTTCTAAGATCATAGAGTCCCACTGTAAATCCAGAACCAGTGGCTTTCAACACTAAACCCTGTCCCTTGGTACCACATCCACACGCCTTTCGAACACTTCCAGGGATGGTGACTCCACCACTTCCCTGAGCAGCCTGTTCCAATGTTAGAGTGTGATTGCTTGAACTCTCCTGAATGACTTGTTTAAGGACACAAAATTTTATGGTGTGGGAATATTCCACTCTCTGAAGCACATACGTGTCATTTTAACCACTGAGCCAGCATTCCTACAACCTTTAGAAGGATGTTGAATTAGTACATGGAATAGATCCTTAAATAATCACTCCTTTGCAAGGAGACTTAGAATTCCCTCTGGCAGCAAGTTGGTATCCACTCAATGTCACCTCTCTCCTGCTCTCCTGTGGCTCAAATGATTGTGTTATTCCTGGAAAAGATGTCTTACTATGGAAGAACAGGTTCATGTCCTACAGAGTGTTGAAGACTCCTGTGGAGCAAATCCCTTTATTATTATTTACATCAGTTCTAAATGTTTAAGAGAAAGCTGTAGATATTTATAGTACATGTGTGATAACTGAGTCTTGGATGGTTTTTATTGTGGCTCTGTGAAGCTTCTTTACCTGTATATTGCGTTTAATGCAGAAATAACCTTTGTAGCAGCTTTATGGTTACAGTGCTAATATCTATGGAGCTTTCTTAAGGAAGCATTAAAAAATTCCTTTCATGTCCTTTTAAAAACAGACAATCCTATTTAATATGCCTGGAGACAGCAGAGTTCTGCCTGGAGTTAAATCTAAGGCTGTGACTACACTTGCTGGTTTTTCCTTTTTTTTTTTTTTTTTCCAAAAACCCACTGCTAAATCCAGAGAGGAAAACACTCATAATAGTTATATGCACAACCAAGGAGAAAAGAGAATCCCATTTATTATGGAAATATATCTCATTTATTACCTGGGGGGCCTAGTGGCCTAGTGGCCAACAAGTCATCAATGAGCCAGCAATGCTCTCTTGTGGCCAAGAAGGCCAATGGAATTCTGGGATGCATTAAGAAGAATATTGCCAGCAGGTCAAAGGAGGTGGTCCTGCTCCTCTACTCAGGCCTGGTGAAGGTGCATCTGGAGTGTTGTGTCCAGTTCTGGTCTCCACAGTATGAGACATGGAGCTCCTGGAGCAGGTCCAGTGGAGGGCAAGAAAGATGACTAAGGGACTGGAGCACCTAACTTATGAGGAAAGGCTGAGGGAGTTGTGCCTGTTCAGCCTTGAGAAGAGACAACTGAGAGGGACCTCATCAATGTCTATCAGTATCTGGAGGAGGGTGTCAAGAGGATCAGGCAAGAAATAGGACAAGAGGCAACAGGCAGAAACTGATGCATAGGAAGTTCCACCTGAACATGAGGAAGAACTTCTTTCCTGTGTGAGTGACCACACACTGGAACAGATTGCCCAGAGAGGGTGTGGAGTCCCTCCCACTGGAGATATTCCAGAACTGTCTGGACACAATTCTGTGCCATATGCTCTAGGATGGCCTTGATAGATCAGGGAGGTTGGACCAGATGACCCACTGTGGCCCCTTCCAACCTGACCCATTCTGTGATTCTGTGAAGGTTGTCTTGAATAAGTATTTTTGTTCACAGTGTGGAAGCAAATCATGCTGAGGTTTCAGACACACTGTAAAAATAATGTATACAAAATAAACGACACAAAACTGACCAAATTTCAGTAGAATTCAGACACAACCACTTTTACTGCAGTCAAGTGTCTCCTTAATAACCTTTCCTCTTTGTGCTGTGTTTGGACAGATGAAGCTGAACTTTTTCCTAACACAGATGAGGCAAATACAACTGCAGAGCTCTTAGTAAAGCTGGAGTGAAGACTTTAACTATTACAATATCTAAAGCAAGGTTTTTACACTAGTAGATCTATATTTTGATACCAATGAGTGCAAAAATATTACGTGTTTTTTTTCCTAGCTTATACATATCTCTTTGACATCACTCTGCACAGTGGTCATTTGTTTTCCTTATGGTACAGACATAGGATATTTGAGGATGAGAGGATAAGCTGGAGTGAAGACTTTAACTATTACAATATCTAAAGCAAGGTTTTTACACTAGTAGATCTATATTTTGATACCAATGAGTGCAAAAATATTACGTGTTTTTTTTCCTAGCTTATACATATCTCTTTGACATCACTCTGCACAGTGGTCATTTGTTTTCCTTATGGTACAGACATAGGATATTTGAGGATGAGAGGATAAGAACTATTTTGAGTAGCATTTTCCTGCCCATTATGATTCTGGTCTTACACAAACATAATTGACTTGGTTAGCTGAGTTTCTGCAGTGAGTAGCAACTGTTATTACCAGAAAAATAAGTGAATGGAAGGGAGTCCTTGCAGTTATATCACTTACTTACAGTTCTTAATTACTCTTATTCCAACCTTTATTTCCAGTTATAGCACCAGAGGTACACACAGCACACCCCAAATTGGCTTTTAAGCCATTTGTAAGATGTTGGTGATGTGAAGCTCAATGTTGCCTTCTGAGATGCAGGTCAGGTTAATTGTTTTTTTTCCTCACTATATTGCAGCAAAAGCTGGCACTGCCTCTCTTCTTAGGAACTTTGCCATGAAGAGAATTAAAGAGTCCCTAGGAATTAAGAATAGTCTTTAGCATATACATGGAATCAATAGCACTCTGTAAATTCACCCAAGGAAATAACTTCGTGCTCTGCATTTATTACTGTTGTAGAAATTGTGCACTGAGTATTGCTTTAAGTCCATCTATAACATTCACAGGATAAAATGCACAAGTCTAATCATGCTGAATCTGTATGAGGAGTGATGGTCTGTGAAATCAGTGTTCAGATGGGGTGAGTCTCAAACAGACAAGCTCATGGCACTGTTTCTGCTTGGAATGGATAAATTCTACCTTTGACAGGAGACATCTGGGGAAATATCACAGTTCCTGCAAAAGGACCTCATGAAACATCTCTGCTCTGACCTGCTCCTTGCAGGTAGTTTATCTAATGATATGAACCCCTTGGAGGAACCTTACTACTTGCAGAGTCCACTTCTTAATTTGTCTTCAATACTTCCTAAATCGATACTAATGAGCTTAAGAAGTTGTCAGGGAAAGAAACAAGCAAACTCTGTGTTTCTGTATCAGTGCCAAGATAAATTGGTGATGTGGATGTTAAGAAAAACAATTCTAGGTAGATATATAGAGGGAATTAAATACATAATTTAAGAGAAAACTTTCTTGGAGAAAAAAAAAAGGCATTGAGACCTTGTGCTCATTATTTCTAGTTCATTAAAAAGTAATTGCTACATTTTACTCTTCTTATAGCTGAAAATTTTAAAGCACTTTAGAAACATTAGCAAATTAACTTTTCCAGCATCCCAAGCAGAAAGTTAAGACTTACTGTTTGCACTATGTGCATGAAGAAAGAGACTTTAGATTATTTTCTGGAACTCTTTTTTGTTTCAACATACCCATGTGTATCCATGCAAATCGTTAGATACAGAATCATAGACTCACCTAGGTTGGAAAAAACCCTGAAGGTCATCAAGTCCAACCATTGACCTAACCCTATCAAATACACCACTAAATCATGACCCTAAGTGTTGTATCTACACCTCCAAGGATGGTGACTCAACCACCTCCCTGGGCAGCATGTGCCAAGGCTTGACAACTCTTTCTGTGAAATATTTTTACCTAATATCCAATCTAAATCTTACCTGGTCCAACTAGAGGCCACTTCCTCTTGTTCTATTGCTTGTAACTTGGGAGAAGAGACAGACCCCCCACCTGGCTCCAACCTTAGATAGTACATAGGTAGTTTTAGAGAGCAAGGAGGTCCCCATGAACCTCCAGGCTGAGCTCCCCAGACAACTCTTTCTGTGAAATATTTTTACCTAATATCCAATCTAAATCTTACCTGGTCCAACTAGAGGCCACTTCCTCTTGTTCTATTGCTTGTAACTTGGGAGAAGAGACAGACCCCCCACCTGGCTCCAACCTTAGATAGTACATAGGTAGTTTTAGAGAGCAAGGAGGTCCCCATGAACCTCCAGGCTGAGCTCCCCAAACTCGCTGCTCCTCCCTCCCTGGGCAGCATGTGCCAAGGCTTGACAACTCTTTCTGTGAAATATTTTTACCTAATATCCAATCTAAATCTTACCTGGTCCAACTAGAGGCCACTTCCTCTTGTTCTATTGCTTGTAACTTGGGAGAAGAGACAGACCCCCCACCTGGCTCCAACCTTAGATAGTACATAGGTAGTTTTAGAGAGCAAGGAGGTCCCCATGAACCTCCAGGCTGAGCTCCCCAAACTCCCTCAGCTGCTCCTCATCAGACTTGTACTCCAGACCCTTCCCCAGCTCTGTTATCATTCTCTGGACACTCTCCAGAACCTCAATGTCTTTCTTGTCATGAGGAGCCCAAAACTGACCCCAGGATTTGAGGTGAGGCATCACCAGTGTACAGTACAGGGGGAAGATCCTTGTCCTGATCCTGCTGGCCACACTATTGCTGATATTGTTGAGTTGAAATCTAGTGGTCTTGACTCGTTTTGCAATCTCCCACTGCTGGGAAGATAGTTTTGGCAACAGTTTTTAAAATAAAGGGAACTGAAACAGACCAGGCTTTTTTCATCATTGTTTCTGTTTGTCTGAAGATTCAGCTCTCCATCACTAGCACCTGAAGATCATTCTCTAAGTTGTGAGAGCTGGAAACATCTTTTAGTTCTTAGTTTACTTCCCTAGAAGTAGAGTTTATATGTGGAATAATTTTTTCCTTTTTTTTTCTGGAAAATTTTGACTTGGAAAAATAATCTGGAGCTATTAGCTGCTCTTGCCAGAAATTGCAGAATAATTAGACACTTTTTCCTTCAATATTTTCAGGATTTTCTAACAAGATACTGAGAACTTACAAAAAACTGAATTGACATGCATCAGCGAAAACTAGTATTTTATTGAAACACTTCTGTCAAAGAAGTTCAGACATAAAACACCTTATTACTTCTGCAGGGGAGGACATAGGTCAACCTTGGCACAGGGATGGGTAGTGCCCAACTTCACAGAGCAGCAATGAGAACATGTGTAGTAGTTACACTGCAGAGGCCAGAAACTTCTTCACACTTTTAATACTCTACTTTAAAACACAAAATCAAACTTTTGCATGTTGAAGTAAAGATAATCTGAAGAAAAAATGAATTTGTACTTGATCCTCCAGCTCACAGCAGCAGGGGAGAATTTTGCTCATCTTGAGCATCCCTTTAGGTATTAAAAGTAAATAAGAAATAAATAAGGTGCCCTATGAGGATATCCTGAACAAATTGGTGGTGGGTTTTTTTATGATAGTTATTATTATCCAAACAAGTGTGTGATTGGGGAAGATGCTATCTATGAATAATGAAAGGTCTCCCTTTGTATTCAATTTCTAGATGCCTTGAGATTAAATGGATGTTGTTCTGAAATAATAATAAAAACTGCTGACACTGTAAATCACCCAGAACCAATCTTCTGCTTTCCCAGGCATTACTGGAAGGAAATTAATTCTCTGCACCCAGGAACAAGCCTTCTAGCCCAAAGCAAATTGATAAACTGTGTTTCAGCTCCTGTATAATTAGGAATAATGGTTCCCATTCTTATGAGTGAGTGGCAGAAGTAGGACTGATGAGTTTCCAATGCCTGTTGGTGAGATATGTGCCTTAAATTATCACTGGCTTGTACTTCTTTGTTAAGTAAACTTGCATGAAGTCAAGCCACATCTTTTTGCCTGGTCTTTTTTGAAAGGGCTTGACTTTCACCGGCCTCTGCGATTCCCTTGGTTGTGACGTGGACAGGAAGGAGATTGACCTGTTGGAGCAAGTCCAGAGGAGAGCCCCAAAATGATTAAAAGGATGGAGCACCTTTCCTATGAGGGAAGGCTGAGAGAACTGGAATTGTTCAGCCTGGAGCAGAGAAGGCTTTGGGTTGACCTAATTTCAGTCTTCCAGTACCTGAAGGAGCCTACAAGAAACATGGAGAGGGACTCCTTACAAGAGCATGGAGGGACAGGACAAAGTGGAATGGCTTCAAACTGAGAGTAGGTTTAGATTAGATATTGGGAAGAAATTCATCCCTGGGAGGGTGGTGAGGCACTGGCTCAGGTTTGCCTAGAGAACCTGTGGCTGCCCCAGCCCTGGAAATGTTCAAGGCCAGGCTGGATGGGGCTTGAAGCAACCTAGGCTGGTGGAAGGTGTCCCTACTCATGGCAAGGGGGTTAGAACTAGTTGACCTTTAAGGATCCTTTCAGTCCCAACCATTCTATGATTCTACAATCCTGCTTCATGGAAGAAGCCTTCTGTCTGGGCCATCAAGACATGGTTTGAAGGCATGACCCCAAAGGAACAGCAAGGTGTTGCTACCTCCTTCCCACTGTATGTCACTCAATTTCTATGCAAAAACAAGTTCTATGGGCAAATTAAAGCATCTCCTGACCTGTAACCCTGCCCCTATGTTCCAGCTGATCTGACATGGAAAAGCAAGTGCTGAGTTTAGTGTTGGTGTTCTCAGAAATTTATCCTGCTTTCTGGCACTTCATCATTTTCATCTGAAAATTTAAGAAAAGTAATCCATTTTTTTTCCCAACAGAATCCTTTGTTTACAAACCAGGCAGCTTTCCTCTCTACAGCTGTTTTTCAAAGGCTATTTGAGCAACCAAAACTAGAGGACTTCCATTATTCTAGAAATGGAAGCTCAGCATCTGAGGAACATGCGGTAAAAAAAATCTATGGGAAAGCCATGAATTCTAAATAATACTGAGATTGTAAATCTTCACTTATCCACTCACTTAGCTAGTAAATTCCAGCATGAGCACAGGGAGTTTAGACTGGGTCTTTACAGTTTAGTTTCTTTGTAGTATGGTAGAGTACATTTATGGGACTTCTTAAATTCACAAAGGCCTTGTATGCAGTAGTGGAATTGCTGTATTGTATTCAAGGCATATTTCCTACTGCCATTTGCCACTGTTTTTCAACCCATTTTGGTCTGTGGGTTCTTGAACAGGTTGTATCCCTTTAAGGGTGTCTTAAATACAGATTGTTACATGGCAAAATGCGAAGTGAAACTGAAAATATCCTGTGGTTTTTAATTTTATCCCCAGTAGTCATTTTTAGACATGGACCATCAGCCAAAGTCTGCAAAAATCACTTACAAACCACTGCTAATTAACTGTTTGATCTTTCATTGAAAACAACTGGATATTCATGGCTTTATTCTTGTTTTTATAAGTGATTAAAAATAATGTAATATTATTTCAAAGCTACTAAAGGCTGATTATTCTTACAGTACCATCAAAAAAAAAAATGAAAGGAATGACCTAGTGGTGAACTCATTGCTGTCTACAACCTTCTCATGAGAGGCAGCAGAGAGAAAGGTGCTGATCTCTTCAGTAATATCACTTGAGGGATGGCTAAAAGATGTGTCAGGGGAAGTTCAGGTTGAATATTAGGAAAAAGGTCTTCACTGAGAGCTCAGTGAAGCAGTGGAACAAACTCCCCAGGAAAGTGGTCATGACCTCAAGCCTGTCAGTGTTCAAGAAGTGTTTGAGCAACAGTCTTAGATGTATGATTTAAGTTTCAGGTTCCCTTGTGTTGTGTCAGGAGTTGGGCTCAATGATCATTGCTAGTCCCTTCCAATTCAGGATATGCTACAAAAAATTGTATGGGATCTTCATCCTAAGTGGCTACATAAGTTTCTGTTAGGAAACTGCAATTCTACTATGTTCTCTGAAACCTTTGGCATTTTGTCACTTATCAGCTGGACTTAGCTTTCCTGCAAATCAGAATATTAGTAAGTTTCCACAACAATTTCTTACCAAAGCCTTCTATTCACTCAGGAAAATGCTGTGGTATCACAGCTGTAATTCTGCTCAATGCTGACGTCAAAATAAGCAAAGTCATCAGAGATAACTGAGAACAGCTTTTTAAATACATCTGTGCTACAATTTGCACTTTGGATTTGGAGCCAAATCAGCCCTATCTCTGACCTGAGCATCTCCACCTGGGATTTAGATCATAGACAGATGAAATTCATAGAGCTTGGGTTCTAACAGCTTGAACAGAAATTTTAGACCTGATTTTTATACAGAAAACACTGCAGCTGAGGCCAAGAACCCAACAACACTGCCAAGTTGCAGGGAACCAAACTCTTCCAAAAAAAGGGCACTAACATTTGGGACTTTCACTTATAGTCCAATCAGCAAAGATATTCAGTAGCAGGATGAAACAAAATTCCTGCGATTTACTGGTTTGCATTGAAGGTGTTTGCCATGGAGATTCCTTAGGCTGAGATAAATAAAAGCCTATTAGGTTTCTCCTGGTGTCTAGGAGAGATTGACTGATGTTGTAGAGCATAATGGAAAGTTGGCTAATCAATACTGCACTATTTTTCAATGTAACTATATTAATTGTGCACACTGTTTTCATTTGTGTCTGAAAGAGAAATAAACAGGTGTGAACATCGATTCCTGCTAAATAACAACATTATGAAAGAACATTATTTAGGCACATCTCAGCTCCTTGCTATTGTTCTAGAAAGGCAGCATTATGGAGAGGCCTCTTCTGCTCATTACCCATGAAAATGAAGACTTGCTAACCATGACATCCATCATGTTCTAATAATATGGCAGTATTTCCATGTATCCATGAAGACTGAATGATTGGAAAAAGTAGCAGGGTGGAAAATTAGGCCATACCTCAGTGGGTAGTCATTGGCTCTTGGCTACAGGCACAGAGAAACAACTCACCTCTTCCAACCCATGGAAAATATCCCAGCAACTGAAAAACTGATGGCCTCCTTGCCTCCAGAAGGCAGCATGATGGAGTGCTTAGAGCAGCACCTGCTGATAGACTCCTTTCAGCCCTCTCTTAGTGCTTGTTGAGAATTGTGCAATGAGTCATTATTTGCAAACACCTCCCTCCTGTCCCCCCACTCAAATCCATTATACACAAGCCAGAGCCAAAAGAAGGTGCCACAACTCATACTCATGCCTCAAGTTGTGGCCAGAGAAAACTCCTAAAACTAAGCTTTGAACCAGTGAGATATGACAGGTCAAATCTCAAGCTGTTAGTGAGGGATTTGTGCACCTGAACCTCACATCAGCCACCAGCATGACATGAGCATTTGCATCAATACAACCTGTCTGACAGTTGCTCCATCACAAGACAGCTCCAGCTTGCTACCACCTCTCTGTGCACCAGATGGGTCTTAGCCATTATCTCCAGTCTGGCACTGCCTCACTATCAGTCAAAGACACACAACAGACTCTTTATATTATGGCATTTAGGATGTGAACTAATTAGGTGTCTTGAAAATATCATATAAGCTTCTTCATATTTCCATTTTCCTGCCTTGGGGATATAATGTGTGTCCAAATCCATTTGTGCAAGGAGGATTCATAAAGTCTGAGGAAACAAGGCTGAAAAAAAATAATAGTACTAATAGTAAATCACAAATTAATAGCAGAATTGATAATAAATAATGTCTAATAATGTTGATGTTTATCCACTGTGCATCACTGTCATTCTGTATTGGCTTCAGTAGAGGTGCACTGGTTTTCACTGCTAGGATTTGACCCACAGATACTATAAAAGGTGGTAGCAGTTCAAGCTAAAGTTATAATCAGACAACAGCAAAGGAAAGATGCAAGACAGGGAGCACCTTTTGCAAAAGAGAACCTTGCTGCCTTTAAAAGCAGTAGTGAGAATCCTTGACCTAGAAGTACTTCTAAAGCTCCCTGCTTCAAACTCTTACTCACCCATATGCTCTCTTGCACTAGAAAAAATGAAACCAAAATCAGTTTGTGGATCCATTGGCTTCATGCAAATACCCTGTGTGGGAGAGGAAATGGAGGAGAAATTGTGACTCCAAAGAGGAATAAGAAGTGCTTATGGTCTCAACATGCCCTCAAAGTAAGAAGGACATAGAACTGTTGGAGTAAGTCCAGAGGAGGCCATGAAGCTGATAGGAGGACTGGAGCATCTCTCCTGTGAAGACAGGCTGAGGAAGTTGGGGCTGTTCAGCCTGGAGAAGAGAAGGTTGTGTGGGGACCTCATAGCAACCTTCCAGTGTCTGAAGGGTCTACAAGGAAGCTGGAGAGGGACTCTGTTAGGAGCTACAGTGACAGGACAAGGGACAACGGGTACAAATTGAAAGAGGCTAGAAATCAGGAAAAAGTTTTTCCTGTGAGGGTGGTGAGCCACTGGCACAGGTTGCCCAGGAATGTATGAGAAGCCCCATCCCTGGCAGTGTTCAAAGCCAAGTTGGATGAAGTCTCGAGCAACCTGGTCTAGTGGGGAGGTGTCCCTGCCCATGACACAACGGGTTGGGATTAGATGATCTGTAAGGTCCATTCCAACCCCTAAAAAATCTAAGATTCTATGATTCTATGCCAATGACCAAAACAGAGAAGGCAAATGGATAAAAAGACATACCAGGATATGAAGAGTCTAAGGCACAGGGTGACTAAACTGCCTTGTTTCCAACAGGCAGACAATGATGTGGAACTGCAGATCAGTGTTTTATGCAGTGTGGGATTTTGCAGCCTTCTGCCCAAGCCTTGGCCATAGCTTTAGCACAGTAGGATCTTCTGCCCAAGCCTTGGCCATAGCTTTGGCACTGTAGGAGGGACAGAGAAAGCCACAGACTGCTCTGGAGGCATCAAAGATTCAAACCAATGCACTGGGAGGGGTTTTCTAACAGGCTTCTCACAAAGAGTTTTCAGGCTTCCTTCAGGCACTGAGCTACTTTTACAGGAAGGAAAATCCTGAAATTTTCACACACATTAGCATAATTCACTTACATCCTGCCAACCTTCCCTCTGTGCCACTAATACAAAGAGTCATACCCTATGCAGCTCTCCACCTTTGATAAACTTATAATTTATGCAACACCTTGCTTAGGACCAAAGGTTGCTGTAGGACCACAGGATGTTTTGGGTGGGTTGGAAAAGTTCAATATTTTACTATCCCTGCCAGCAGCTCCAAGTCCTGTTATTTAAAGTCTCTTGTGTCTGACAATATTCAGACCGACAGAAAAGCTAATTAGTCTGAGGTAGCTTGGGAGTCTTTCTGCTGAATTCAGAAGGTTTTGGGATCAATCAGTTGGGCTTTGTGCTGCCAGGAAAAAGAGACACTTGCCCTGGGCTGCTGTGACAGACTATTTCAGCACGATGTATGAGTCATAGCATTAAATTTCCTCTCCTTTTAATGACATACAGGTTCATTTGACAGCCATTTCTCATTGTTTTTCTGCATCAAATGCTTTGGCAGGCTCTTTTGAGAAGATAGGTGTCTAAAATACATATTTTAAAACCAAGCTTCATGAAATCTACAAATATTAATAGTTGGCTCCTGCATGAAAAATTGAGCTCTCATTTCCTGGGGCCTTTCAAACTATATAGTCAAGACCAGCACTCCTCCCACTGCTCAGCTGGCAGTTTCAAGACACATTCATTAATTAATTTCCTGGGTGTCCCAGGAGAGAAACAGGTTATAGATTATTTTTATTCTTCAATTAAAAATGTGTAAACTGAGGCATGGCAACATTAACTGAACTGCTTAGCATGGTCAGGATTAAACAACTAAGTGCTAGACCACCATCTCTTCAAAAAAAAGTGGCAAAAATGAATGGTTGCAGGTATTGGACCAAGTAACTGAACAGGATGCAGGATGAGATGGGGGAGACATGATTTGCACTTGTATGGAGAGGGAATGACAAATAATTTGGAAAAGTCTTTTTTTTTTTTTTTATTCCTAGATGGAGAACATGAGAAGTCAATTGTCCCAGGCACTGTACTAAATCAATCTCTAGAGAAACTGTGATCAAAACTGAAAAGGGGAGATCATAGCAACTTGAGAAGAAAATGGGAGATGCCAGGAGGAGATCCCACAAAATTTTAACCTTCTCCCAAGCATAAAAGTGTGCCTGGAACAATCAACCTCTCCTTTTAAAATTAAGATGATAGTAATCTGCAACAGTGATTAAATTGTTGTTTCTACATCAATGTTATCTTCATTGTGAATGCTGGAGTCAAGTATAAGGTGATTGCCTAAAAGTGATGTTTGCCTTAATCAGAATGGTGGAATAATCCAAATGCTGTGACTGTGATTTTAATTTATGGCATGCCCAGAGAACCTTTTCTCCTGATAATCCATGTCAAGATACTGATAAGTTCATATCTTATCAAGCTATGGGGGTTTGTAGACCATAAATGAAGGTTTAAGTATTTAGGTTTTGGCTACAGCCAAAACACAGACACAGGAGCTTGGAAGCACTACTAACAGAGTTCTGATGTTGCATGGTGATCAGTCCACTGCCTTTGACCAGCTATATTTGAAGCCTGAGGTGCTCTGAGAGACACAGCCAGCTTCTTACTAGTCAGCCTTTTCTTCCTCCTTTCCTTTTTTTTTTGCTGAAAGATGCAGGCAAGTGAGAGGAATTCTTTTTAGAGGAGAGCCATCAATGAGCAAGAAACCACCAGAGCATGAACATGTAGAAAGCAAGACATCAAAATACAACAAGATCAAAGAATAGAAAGTGTCAGGCATGTAACATTTATTGTGAGTGTTAATCCTGCAAATCCTCCTTTTCCAACACTATTATTATCTGCTTGAGATGTGTAGACTTAGGGTGAGTTTCATTTCTGTATTTACTGGCTTTGTCGCAAAGTACATTTTAATGGTTGACTGAGAAAGGGGAAAGAGATTTTCCCACTTTTGGTGCCCAGTCACACTTGGACAATCCAGTGTGAACTGCTTCATAGAGTTGCTTTGTAGAGCTGTTCCTGCAGTTCCTTTTAATTTAGTGACATGATCTCCATTGCTTATGATCCATCATAGTCAAGGATTGTTTTATCTTTATAAGTCATATGATGTGTTATAATTTATATTTTATAGAAAAGGAGCAAACTACTAGAGATAAATCATAGATAAACCACTGAGATACAAATGGAAAACTGGAAGCCTTTATTGCACACTTTGAAAGACAATCTCCATTCCCCCTAAAACAGAAGTTAAAACCTAAAGGTTACTTAGAGTTTCTCAAGGATTATATTATAGAATCACTGGATGGTTTGGGTTGGAAGGGACCTTAAAGATCATCTAGTTCCAACCCCCACCCACTAGACCAGGTTGCTCAGGGCCTCATCCAGCCTGGCCTTGAACACTGCTAGGAATGGGGTGTCCTGAGCAACTAAGAGTAATTGCTGGATTTGGGGAAAGATGTTGCTTTATTAGTACATGCAGTTACAGGTTGTTTGCCTAAGTATGAAGTTTAGATGTCTTAGTGATGGATCAGCTTAACACATTCCAAACAGAAGAAAAAAGATTTGACCTGCCAAAGCATCCAGTATTCAAAATAAGACAAGATATACAGCATGGATTTGTAGCACTGGACTTATCCAGAATCTGGATGGCAGGAGAAATGGAAGAAGGGAAAACTCTACAGCTGCAGAACTCCCATCAGGTGTGCTAAGAGCACATGTACTTTCACAGATCTTCTATTCAGCTCTCATCAGAAAAGTTTAATTCTGGATGGCTGTTAAAATTCAAAGGAATTAATAGATACTGTTTTGCATGAAGAAGACAGTATTTAAGTCATCAGATGTCTAACTCTCACTTAAGTTTCGTGATAAGATCATAGTAAATGAGAATTTGTGGCAATTATGAAGGGCAGAGTGAGCTGTGTTTCTGGTTATTTGCAAGAAAATCCTTCCCAGTGTGCAAGTTAGCACACAGAAGAAAACACAATTTGGTTTCAAAAATTAGGTATCAAAGGTAAGAGGTGCAATTACTGCCATAACTCAGAATTGGGGTAGGAATATAATCTTTAAGGTATAAAAAGTTTGTTCACCCAGAGGTTGGTTGGGCACTGGAACAGCTCCCCAAAGCAGTGGGCACAGCACCAAGCCTGACGGAGTTTAAGAAATGCTTGGACAATGTTCTCTGGCACATGGTGTGATTCTCAGGAATGTCCTGTACAGGGCCAAGAGTTGGACTCAGTGATTCTCATGGGTCCCTTCCAACTCTGAGTATTCTCTGATTCTGTTGAAATGAGCAACAATTGCACTATAATGAAGCACTCTATCAGCAGATGGGTAGGCACAATCCTCCTTAAAATATTTCTTTTCTGAATTAAACTATTGCTTCACTGCTACTCAAGCACTCAGTCAAATCCAATCATGGCTCAGGAATGTTGTGTATGTCCTGGTTACTGTTTGAAGGCCAAGTCAGTAGATAAAGGTAAGCCAGGACTCCTGTGAAGTTGGCTTTGGACATTATCATTTTAGGCAGGATTGACTGAACAGGATGCTCAGGGAGGTACTGGATGCCTCAACCCTAGCAATGTTCAAAGCCAGGCTGGAAAAAACCTTGAGCAACCTGGTCTAGTGGGGAGGGGACCCTGCCAATGGCAAGGGGGGTTGGGACTAGATGATCTGTAAGGTCCTTTCCAACCCCTAAAATTCTATGATTCTATAATTCTATGATATGCATGCACTGTCACAGAGTGGGTCTAAGTGTTGCCTGAAAATCATTCACCATCTTTGAGATGAACATTGCCTGTTTTAAAGCCAGACATCTGCTCCAGTACAAAGTCATTGTCTAGATTAAATCCTCTGCAATCAAAAGGAATAAGATCTTTACACCAGTCTACTTATTAAAGAATTATAGAATGGTTTGGAAGGGACTTTATGGATCATCTAGTTCCAACTCCCTGCCATAAGCAGTGACATCTTTCACCAAACCAGGTTGCTCAGAGCCCCATCCAACCTGTTCTGGAACACTTCCAGGGATGAGGAATCCACAGCCTCTCTGGACAACCTGTACCAGTGCCTTGTCACCCTCAGAATAAAGAATTCCTTACTAGCATCTAATATAAACTTAATCCCCTTCAATCCACCTACCTTCCTTACTTCAGGCAT
>NW_008677672.1:0-2091 GCF_000695815.1 Acanthisitta chloris | reverse complement strand
TCTTTCCCCTTTGATGTACAGGCTATGGTACTTAGTTTCAAACTTGACTCTTGGCTTTTGGGTGACTTACCTCAAGTTAATTAAATGAATTATACCTATGAGTGGGTTGAGGGTCAGTTCTAACCTTTGTCATATATTCTATCATGTCCCAAAAAGTCTACATTTTCTCTCAGATCCTCTGCTTAGGACAAGGATATTTTGTCTTGTCTATTTATTGAAGCAGCATCTATTTCCTTTTTGGTCATTCAAAAAGAACTTTTCTTGATAATATCACTGTGGTTCCACTTGGATATCTTGTGTCTATCATGAGCAATAGGCCCAATGGGCCTAGGTACATTAACCTTCAAAGATTAGTAAATGTCCTTAAACCATTGTAACCATTTTGCTCTCCAGCCTCCCATTTCCAAGCACTGCCTTAAAACCATTCTAGGCATCTTTTCCTTCTGTCATTTCTATTTCTGTGGAAAATTCTGAAGGGAGGAAAAAAGCAGCATTTGTAAGTAAAAATAAATTAGCGTAGAAAGTGTTTGCTTCAGGTTTCTTAATGTTCATTCCCACAACGTAAAGATTTATGATTTGAATAAAATGAAATAAAATCTAAAAAATAAAAAAAAAAGGCAAAACCCCTGAAGTTGCACTTTTATAGATTTGCATATTGTGTTTTTGGAGGGAGATTCACATCAGGCAACAAAGACTGAATAAATCATTAGGTGCAGACAGAGGAATGCTTGAAAAGAAATGATTTGCAACAGATATACTGTAAAACATTACCCACGGCAAATGTTGGATCAGCATTATATATAGAGCTGCCACTTATGAATTTTATGGGCTTCTTGGGAGGTTGCTCACGAATAGTAGTGTGGTCTCTCCAGCACAGAGCTACCAATCAGGAGATCTGGACTCTATTTTCAGCTAAGTCAATGCCCTTACAATGTCAGCTAAATAAATTACTCCATTTCTCTGTTTGCCCTTGCAAAAAATAAAGGTGAGCTATTCATTCACATGAATTTTGAATCTTATTTAGGAATATGCTATGAGATCTTCAGGTGGAAGTTGCTACACAAATGCAAAATGCAGTTTGTGTTAAGGATTTTGAATTATTTCTAAGGCAGAGGAATTTGGAAACGGTTTAGGATTGTGTATATTGCATGGCAAGATTCAGTTCCATTTTACTGGGCACAAAACAACAATTATTTGTGGTGGAACAGTCTATCAGAGAGTATAAATGTCCATGGATTGGTTTGTAAACAGTTTATACAGATAACATATACTGCTTGGGTTAATCTTTTTCTCTTCAGCTCTGCAGAAGGCAGCAGCAAGAAACTTACTCCAAACCAATATTTTTCTCCCCATTTCTACTTGTTTTTATTTTCAATGAGAGCTTTAGGTAAAAAATTAAAAATCTGAGGACACTTCAGGCCTTGACTGCCCATAATTCCTCATCCACCCAGACTGGAGTGATGAAGGAACCTGCAACATATGCATGTTGAAGTTGTGAGTTCCCTCGGGAAGTCTAAGTAAATTAGACATTGGTTTTATGAGATTGGTTTTATTTTGGTGGCAGCCATCTCTGAGAGGTCTGTAGCAGCATTAAAAGAGATTGGAATCCCTTTTCACCTTGGGAGCACATTATTATTTGAAACCTTTCACCACTTGGGTATGTGAGTTAGGTCAGATATTTCCCTTAGCTTGAAAAATTGAGTTTAGCTCAGAAATCTGCTTCTGCCTCTGGCCAGGAACCATTATTAGATGATTTTGTGAATGATAGGATTTTCAAACAGGTAATTTTATTTTACAAATGTGCAGCTGTTTTGCTCTTTAATTAACCTTTAACTTTTTTTTGTCCATAGGTCTTAATCAAAGCTTATAGGATGAGTGTTCAAGCCAATGTCTAACTGCTCTGTGCATTTAATAGTTTATACATTTTGTGTGTTATGTTTTCCTAACTCTAGTGACTCATAGGTGTATGATAGACCCCTACAGCCTTCTGCCATTACACATATCAGCAACACATTTTCCCAGAAGGGTTTATTAGGTCTGCCTCACTATCCTGTAAAGTGACATATATTCATAGAACCATAGAATCATAGA
>NW_008677671.1:91703-107832 GCF_000695815.1 Acanthisitta chloris | reverse complement strand
ACCCTTTTTGTGGATTGGTGTGACATCCAGTGGTTGTAGGCAGCCAATGGGAGGTGGGTGTAAAAAAGGCAGGTATAATTTTTAAATGTATTATATAAGAGATTTCTATTGAAAGTAGGTAAGTATTAATGCACTTAAACCAAGGGGTGGTTTGAACCTTATTGTCTGGATTGCAGCTCAGCAGCACCACCTCAAATCAGAAGAGATTCAGAAAAAGGCTGTTTGGGGAAAGAATCATCTTCTGCATGAAAAGACTAATTGAAGTTTTCTTACTTCTGGGAAAAACTGAGTAAAGAGGGACTATGAGTGATTTTGTAAATATTCTTGGAGAGGCAGGAGGATGGAATGATCAGATAAAGATGAATGAAATGTTTTAAACCAAAAGTAATATTGATGAAGGAATGAATGATTACAGGGTACCATGAATAATGATATATAATTCATCAAAAGAAGGTCTTGAATTATGAAGGAATGCCATCTTTCTTAGGCAAAGACATGGTGAAAACCCCAAACATTTCAAGTCGAAGCGGGTGTGGAAAACTATATATATATACATATATACATATACATATACATATACATATACATATACATATACACATATATACATATACATATACATATATATATATACACATATATATATGTATATCATAGTACCTTTGCTTAACCTGTGAACTTGACCCAGAACACCCCTTCATGTTCTTTATTTCAGGCTTTATTGTGGAGACATTCTACTTGTGTGAGAACATTCAACACAAAGAATGAAGCATGAGTCTAAATGTTTTTGCTTAAAACTATGAGAATTATGTGATAGTACATTTAAGCTAAGTGTTCTGTGCATAATAGGTCTTCTGATATTAAGAATTTAGTTCAGAAGTGATCTCGTTTATTCTTCCCAAAGCTGCCTGTTGACAGTGGAAGCCTCTAAGGAAAGTGTATTTGGGTCTGCACTGCATGTTTCCTTATAACTGGAATTAATTGTATTTAGGTCATGACTCTTGAGCCCAGCAAGAAAAATTTTCAAAATACAATACACTCCAATGCAATGGGGAAGGAAAGATCTAAATACTTAACTGTATGTTTTTATTTTATTAGAGTAAAATTAGGTCTTTTACTGTAGCATAAAAAAATGTTTTCTAAAAAGGTTAGTAACTGTATTTAGAAACTGTAACTCATGTTTTGATTGATAGAAAGAGGAAAACGTTCAGTTACAACTTTCTCAAGCAAATGTTGCCATAATCTTCTCTAAGCTAAATTGTCTAGAAAATATTGCCTATATTAGCTGCTTTGTAAACAGACAAGAAGAAAATATAATGTATGCCATTGTAAGACTTATAATGATCATTAAAAATCATAAGAGTTATAATTATAAATTATAAACAAAGCTGAACTAGGCTTGCTTTGTGGTGGTTTGATTGTTTCTTTTAGTCTTTCAATAATAAGTTTCAAGGTATGAAATATGCTGAGATATTATTTGTGTGAAGATGTTCATAAGTTATCACTCTCTAGTTTATGTTTATTTTGTTCATTAATAATGTACTTGCTCAGTTATTTACTTCAAAATTTATATTCACAGAATCACAGAATAGTTGAGGTTGGAAGGGACCTCTGAGGGTCACCTTGTCCAGCTCATCTGCTCCAGCAGGGTTACTAAGAGCAGGCTGCCCAGGACTGTGTCCAGATGGCTTTTGAATATCTCTGAGGGCAGACTCCACAGCTTCTCAGGGCAACCTGTGCCAGTGCTCAGTCACCCTTAGAGTAAAAAGTGTTTCCTGATGTTTGGAAGGAATCTTCTGTGTTTTAATTTGTGCCCATTGTCTCTTGACTATTATACTACCAGAAAGTCCAGATTGTACTGAGCATTTATTTTAGCAGATTATTTTTTTATTAGCTATGACTCTTCATGTTCTGATCATCAGAATCTACACCTATGCTATGTCTTCATTCTGACTAGACAAGGTGACTAAAAGTTGTTTCAGTATTAATCATATAGAATCGCTATATAAAAAATGGGGAAATTAGCCCTTTCAGAGAGGGCAGTTCATTTCATAAGATGGGTAGCGTGAACCTGGAAATGCTCTGGGTTGGTTTGTTTAGGTTTTTTTCCTCTTGAGTACAGAATGACCCTGACGCATGATAAGATGGGTAGCGTGAACCTGGAAATGCTCTGGGTTGGTTTGTTTAGGTTTTTTTCCTCTTGAGTACAGAATGACCCTGACGCATGGAATCATAAAATGATTTGGGTTGGAAGGAACCTTAAAGATCATCAAGTTCCAGCCTGCTAGATCAGGTTGCTCAGGGCCTCTTCCAGCCTGGCCTTGAACACCTCCAGGGATGGGGCATCCACAGCTTCTCTGGGCAACTTGTTTCAGTGTCTCATCACCCTCATAGTGAAGAATTTCTTCTTTACTCTCAACCTACCCCCTTTCAGTATGAAGCCATTCTCCCTTGTCCTATCACTATATGCCACTGTAAAAAGTCCCTCTCCAGCTATCTGATGGCCCCCCTTCAGGTGCTAGAAAGCTACTATAAGGACTCCCTGGAGCCTTCTCTTCTCCAGACTGAACAACTCTGACTCTCAACCTGTATTCATAGGAGAGGTGCTCCAGCCCTCTAACCATCTTTTTAGCCCTCCTCTGGACTCTCTCCAACAGGTTCCCATCCTTCTTATGTTGGAGACCCTGGATGCAGTACTCCAGGTGGGGGGTCTCACAAGCAGAATACAGAGGTAGAGTTACCTCCCTTGACCTGCTCACCATGCTTCATTGGATGCAGCACAGGATACAATTGGTTTTCTAGGCTGCAAGCACACATTGCTCACTCATGTCCAGCCTCTTATCCACCAGCACCCCTCAGTCCTTTTCAGAACTACTCTCGATCTATCTCCACTCAGACTGTATTTGTGCTTGGGATTGCTCCAGCCCTTGTGCAGGACCTTGCATTTGGCCTTGTTGAACTTCACACAGCCCCACCTCTCAATACTGTCAAGGACCCTGTGGATGGCATCCCTTTCCTCTAGTGTGTTGACTGCACCACACAGCTTGGTGTCATTGCTGAGGGTGCACTTGATGCAACAGTCCACGTTGACGCCAAAGATGTTAAACAGTGCCAACCCTGAAATCAACCCCTAAGGAACAGCTTTAGTCACTGTTTTCCACTTGGCTATTGAGCAATTAGTTGCTCTCCCCTCATCCACCACCACTGTAACCCCATTGTAGAAGGCCACCAAATTTGGCAGACACAATTTGCTCTTTGTGAAGTTGGATGTCACCAATCAATTAACTATTTTCCATGTGCCTTAGCACAGTTTTCAGAAGGATCTGCTCCATGATCTTGTTGGTCACTGAGGTGAAATTGACTGACCTTCAGTTCCCTGGGTCTTCCTCTTTATCCTTTGTAAAAATGGGCGTTATGCTTCCACTTTTACAGTCAGTGGGAATTTTACAAAGCTGACACCTATATGATGGATAGTAGCTTAGACACTTCATCTTCCAGTCCCTTCAGGACCTGTAGATGCATCTCATCAGGTCCCATGGACTTGTGCATCTTCAGGTTCCTTAGATGTAGATGATCTCAAAACCAGACTTCTCCTACAGTGAGTGATTCTTCATTCTTCCCGTCTTTGCTCTTGCCTTCTCCAACTTGAGTGAAGTGGCTGGAGATCAATGCCTAGCTTGCATGGTTAACTTTTAGATAGCTAAACTTACATGAGGTGAATTCTTCTGTGCATAGGTATAAAACCCCCTATCTTTAAAATGGACCTTTTAAAACTAAAGCAGTCAAAATATGCTATTCTTTGGCAGAAATCATTGAGTAATTTATACTGAGAGATGGAGATATCATTGATACTCCATTTTAAAAAAGTATCATTTAAAAATTTTAATGTATTTGTTTCCAGCAATTTTGAATATATTGTGATTCCAGTGAATCTCTCTGGTGGAGTTCTAAACACCTAGTTCTAATTATGTTTAAATTCTTAAAAATGCGTAAAAATTTTTTTCTCTCTAATAAATATTATTGTTAGCACTACTTGAAAATCTCTTCTTTCTGCAGATAGATAGTAGAATTGTTTGGGATGTGGGACTGCAATGTAAGAAAAGAATTGTTTGATATCCCCTGGTATCCCATAGATTTCAACTAAATTCTAATTGTTAGCTACAATAATTCAGTAATAAAATCAGTAATGGAAATATACTGGTAATCATTAAGGTTTTATTTCATCTAATAAGATACCACTCATTTAGAAATGCTTACTGGGGAAAAGCCAAAGAGGGAAATGTAATGACCTTGTTTTATTGAACCAGTTTATGTAATTTGATCAATGTTAACCTTTAATAGGATTGTGATTAGAGAATTTTGTTGATAGCCTTACAGTTTCTTCCAATACAATGAACAATGAATGTTTTACTACCAGGAATAAGAAAGGTATAGGGAGATGATGGTGGGTCACTAGGGCCTTATTTTGAGATTGAATTTTCTGTTTAAATGTCTGTGCATATAGTGCACAGATACAAAATAGTGGCATACATAATAGATGCATATAGTGACATAGATACAAAAATAAAATGGCCCATCAGAAAAAGAAAGCCCACCAGATTTTAAAATAGTAGTAATTAAAATAGGTTTTGTTCATTTAAGATTGACCCACAGTGTTTTTCTTCTAACAGCTCTGTTTCTTATTAGTAAGATGGAATGATGAATTTTTTCCCTGTATTATTTCTTTCTGTGAAAGAAAGAGGAACATAGACTGCCAATAGCATCCTGTATATTTGAATGAATAATCAGTACTTTTTTAAAAGTACTAAACCCCTCCTCTTGTGTGAAAAACCCTCCTCTTCTGTAAGTTCTTAATCTATTTTCTTTACATTGCAAGATTATGCATTTTTTTCTAACATTTCTAAGGGATAAATTAAAAAATTTCCAAGTAGTGAAATGGAGATCTATCCTATGTGTCTGAGGTGAAAGTTCCAAGTTTTCTGTCTCAGAAATCTAGTGAGGCACTCAGTATTTATGTGTAAAAATTTATGCTTAACCCAGTGTTTATCGTTATCTCTAAATTTCTACTTAGAGAATAGTTGTTCAGGGTACTAAAGAAAAATGTCTTAAATTTTCAGGTGTTCTGAGCCCATGCAGTTCCCACTAAAATCAGTACAAGTAGCAAGTATTTGTGACTGCTAAAGTCAGTTTAGATTACTAAATGTGAACAGAAATATTTTCATAAACAAATTGAAATGATGCTTTTATGCTAGTTGTCTTAACTGCTTATCTCCAGATATGAATATTAAGGAAAGCATAATGATATGTATGCAAAAGATTAGATATTAAACTATTAATTCTAATAGAGTAAATATAGGAATACATGTACGTTAGAGGATTTAAATGTATGGGGTGAGACAGAGCATCTGGAATTCAGAGAATTTGGCATTACTAAGTTACAATGGTCTAAGTGTAATACAGTCCTGAAGTATTAGTTGCGTCCAACCTTAGAAATGTTTAGGAAAGACTGAAGTTTTACATTCCTCAGTTACTTACAGAACATGTACACATGGCTGTTCTTTAGTCTACATAAAATTGAGTAAATGTTGTTTGCATAGAATTAAATACCAGTTTTATTATGGTGGATGACACCTAACTAATGTTAGCTGTTAAAATATAGACTGTGTTGGTGGTGTAGGTAAAGAAATGCTTTAGCTGGGTACTCTATAGACTGTCTTTTTTTTTTAACTGCCAACATATTTCCAGCAGAGCACAATCATAGATATAATTATACATACAAGTAATAACTTGAATTCTTTTCAAATATGAGTTTATTTCCTTGCTGTTGTGAAGATCTCTGTATTCAGTAGCATATTGCAAATATTTATAAGCAGGAGATTTTATCTTAAAAGCTGTGGACTTTGCAATGAATACTTGATGACTGAAGAAGAATGATGTGACAATCCAGCAGAAAGAAAACCTGGGTAACAAGAATAAAGACAGCAGAGGAGGAACATGTGGTGAATGCCTGAAGCTAGCAACAAGACTATGTACTCCCATTTCACTGTAAATCTGATTCATAAAAGTTTATATCAATTATTTTAACTTGAACCAGGTACATCAATTGCTGCATTAACTATTGATGGCTTATTATCTGAATAATTATAAAGACACATAAATGAATGTGAGATAAAAATATAATGATGCTGGTCAACAGAATAGACCACAGATGGTTATCTGAGTCACTGTAAATGATGCTGTTGCCATCAAAACTGTAGATGCTATAGATTTCATAACAGCTATAGTAATGGGTTTTTTTCTAGTTTTAATAACAGCTGTAGTCATGCCTGTCAGTGTTTAAGAGGCATTTGGACAATTGCCTTAATAATATGTTTTAACTTGGTCAGCCCTGAAGTGGTCAGGTACTTGAACTAGGTGATCATTGTAGGTCCCTTTCAAGTGAACTATTCTCTTCTGAGATACCATGAGAAAAAGCTGGAAAAACTAATGCAATTTTATAAAGCTTAACTCTGATAGTATATGCTTTGCTCATGTCTGAGATATCATCCAAGAGCATCTTGAAAATGCATATTTCTTCCTTTATAATTCTTCTATTAAAAGCAAAGGAAATGCAGAATATGTAAGAATGAGCTTTTAGAAGTGTCTTATTATGGCTATCTTCTACTTTAACATATATTTGTCTATAGTAATGACTATTTGCTCAAAACCATAAAATGATTTTAGTGATTTTTTTTTTAATAAGTACAGATAATTTAGCTCTCATTTGAAGTCTGTGGAGTTTTTCTGTTGAGTCTGAAGAAAGCAGGTTTGCTTTATTTTGAATATGTATCTTTCATATGATCCCCAGGAATCTGAACCTCTATGGATAGAAGTTTAGAGCCAGGTGGAGTGGCAACCTCATTTTATATAAAACATTTCTGCAGTCTACTCAAGAATTTGCTCCACATCATCATTTGCTGAGTATATCTTATACTTTGGGTTTTTGCCCTAGTTAGGATCAGATGATGGGCTTTTAAATAAAATTTTTGTTGGTCTGCTGCATGAGTTCTATAAAAACACCAATTACACTGTGACAGTCAATTTGTTATGACAGTTAATCATCTTTCAAAAGAGATAATATTAAATAAGTCTTGGAGACTTACAGTAAGGTCCTCTGTTGTAAGTTGGTTTATTTGAAATTATGAAGTAACTGAAATTACAGATTTGGTTTTTCCCATAATGGATTTTGGGTTTTTGTGAGATTCTAAGCAGAAGGAACCATAGGGATAAATAATGGGAAGGAGTAACAAGGAAAAGGTAATGCACAAAGTAGATGAACCAAACTTCTGCATCAAAGGGATAGAACCCAGTAAGAAGGGTAGAGCAAAAGGCAGTCTGCACAGGAAGTAAAGCCCTAGGCCAGGGTTCATAAAAGTCAGTATGGTGTTTTTTCTATTTGTTTCAGTCAATGACAGAACTAGTCCTTAAAGAACAAGTAGTTAAGGAGCCCACTGAGCAACGGGGCAGAGAGGCTGTGAATCTCTTCTCATTATTTTTTTTGCTCGCTTTTTGGCACTGAAGTTACATCCATTGTCAAATAATTGCATTACATGTTTAAGCAGTGCACATAATAAAAAACAACCCTGCTGTTTCATAGGGAGAAATGAATTCCTTTGGAGCCTACAGTTTCATGAGTTATATTCATGAGACTGGGTACATGCAGTGCTTCTTAAAATGCAGGCAGTTACTTCTGGGGTTGTTTGGGCAATCTTTTAGACATATTCTAGTGAGTTAGGGAAGGAATATGCAGAGGCTTATGGAAAACATTTTGTATGGCCATGATGGAGCTTCTAGAAGATGTTTTGGTTGGGAAAGACCCTTTGTCATTGTTAATTTTTAGCTTGCTAGCTGAGCAAATGTGAATATTTGCACTGTACCCACATCCAAAGTGATCCTGGGCATTCTTGCTAGCAAAACAAGGGTTGTAAGAATGTTTGAGTCTGCAGTGCAAAATTCTGTATAGGCATTGAACACTGAGATAAATGTTGCATTCAGAAAATAGATTTTCTGATCTCCTGGGGGAAAAAACAAGTTACTCTTTTTTTGATGCTATGAATGCAAATCCATCTGGACAAATGTATTTTGGAGATGGAATTTGGATATTATATTTATACATTAAATTTGTATTTTATGCTTCCTTTGCTTAATAATATCAGATTCAGCATTGACAGTGGAAATAATGAATACCCAACACACTAAGATATGCAGAACACATTTGCAATGTTTTCTTTTCTAAAAGGTCAAGGATGAATACTATCTCATATAATTGGTGTGTAAGCACATTGTTGCATATCTTTGGTTAAAACATGTAGAAGACAGTACTTCTGAACTGATGAACACTAGGTAGATATAATTGCCTCTATTCAATTAATTTTTCATTAGCAGTAAAATCTTGATGTCAGAATTATTCCAAGAAAAAAACGAGGGTTTTTTAAGATAGAGAATTTCTTATTGTTCAGTAATTTATATACAATCATATCAGATTCAGATACCTGACTATTATTTGAGCTGGTCTTTGCATCTACTGTAAAGTAGCATAAACTTTGTCAGCCAAAACACATTTAAAATTCTAACACTGTGTATGTGAAGAGTAAATAAACTCACTTGTCCTATCTCTTTATCCTCTTTTATTGAATATTCAGTGAACTTCTGTGGCTCATTTTCATTTCCATGTAACTCTATTTAAGCTCTTAGCTATAATACAAATTTAACTGTCTCCTGTACTAAAAAAAGGTGTATTTATTTTTTCTGCAGTCCTACTGATTTATTTTCAGTGTGAAGTACTACTACTTCTTGCCACAACTGTGACATGCTGTTATGTCAACAGTCTAATAGTAACTCACATATATTATATAGATTTTCTATGGAGACTCAATATTTGGATGTTATGGGCAGATTTGAGGAGTATTGTTCACTGAAAATTGTAATTTAAAAAAATATGTAATAAATTTTTCAAAATGCTTTAAAGAAGCAGCACAGTTTTTCACAAATTGAACATGCCTTCATAAATTCTCAGACTAAGTCTTCAGAAAAAATACTGTGCATGGGCAGATTGTTTTATTTCCACAAAAACAGAAGCTTCTGCATATTTTATAAGGATCAGTGAAGATTACTTGGGAACCTACATTTAAGTCAAAGTTGATAATCGGACTTCCAAAACAAATGGTTACAAACCTCAAAAGATCTCAAATAACCTGAATTGGACTTGCAAAAATGTGTACATTTGCCACTAAAAATATCACTCTGTATTTCTGATTTCACTATTTCAGCTCGGTACAATTCTTTGTAATTTAGTCATGCTTGAATCTGAACCATACACTGATGGTTATTTTCTGTTTGAATACATTAGTGATAGTTTTGCTTCTTACTTGCATATTACAGAGCTATGATAGTAAGGATTACAAGAAGATGAGCAATGATTTAAGGTAATAAAAAAATCAGTGTTGTGATATGTGTTAGAAGATACAGAAAAAGAAATTCTTTGAAATTAGTCATTATTTGTATTCCCAGACATTATAGAAAGATAAGAATCACTTTTGCCCTGGACAGAATAAAC
Source organism: Acanthisitta chloris (assembly GCF_000695815.1). Classification (NCBI taxonomy): domain Eukaryota; kingdom Metazoa; phylum Chordata; class Aves; order Passeriformes; family Acanthisittidae; genus Acanthisitta; species Acanthisitta chloris. The sequence goes on along the minus strand of NW_008677671.1, from coordinate 98,237 downwards.
CAGAAAGTACTTGTCCTCTAGAAGATAGATATGAAACATCTGAAATGCTACTTGTCCAAATCCTGAGCTGCATTTTTGAGTCTTTCAGCATGATGTCTCTTTGCTTTTCAAAGTAACTTTCCTCTGCTACCTAATTGGCATGTTGATAAGGATGTGCTGAGAATCCCCTTAAAGCAGCCACAAAAGCGCTTCTTTTAATCGTAGTTTAAAAGAAGAACAAGTTTATACTTACAGATATTTTTGATGTATTTTAAAGATGACACCCAGGTGAGAATAAAATTCTTCTTTTGCACTGGTTATTTCAACAAAAAAAGTATTTATATGACACTGAACTGAATATAAAGCAGAAGTTTTCTAGGCCTATACATTCAGAACTGTTTTAGCTCAACAATTCCTTGATTTTTCCAGATATGGGAGAATGACCTCAGGCATAACATATAGGCAAGTGTTTCCAAGTTCGTCAACCCAAAGAGTTCATTTCTAGAGTGTATACATACCAACTGGTCACAAAAACTTGTTAAAGCAAAGGCTTTATGAGAGGAGATAGAAAAGGACAAGCCATATACTCTTGAGATCTCCGGAATGCTTTCCCAGACTTCTGTTATTTGCAGTTGAGTGCAGATTTTCAACTTCAGTTTCTATACTAATCCTAAAATAGGACTATTTGTGTTCCAAAACTGATTTAGTCACTTATGAGACCATGTAAATTTTTTTAAAAAAATTCAATGACTTCCAACTACTTTGTTGTGAGTTTTTTAAAATTTATCACTTAGGATGTCACCAGCTGATATCGTTACCTCCATGAAGACCTAACATATATCAAAAATCAGCCACAACAAAGGAAGTGTTTAGATACTGGCAAACGTGCCAGTCTTGTACATGAATGTGTTTGTCTGAATGCAAGCAACAAAATAAATAAAAGAATGCATACATGATATTATTTGATCGCAAGCTACTGATTCAGATTAACTTAAAAATCTGAAAACAGATGTGACCACATCCAGTAGCAAGTTAAATTTAGTGGACTTACCAATTCAAGTGTTTTCTCCAAGTACGAAGGGGAAATTAAAAAGGTATTGATGCTACTGAATGTAAAATACTTTTGGGGTTCTCTTAATGACTCTGTTTCTGAGGAGAGTAAGAGCTCATTATAGATTGTCCTTGCAAAATTTTTCTGTTGTGACTTTTGCACAGAACATATCCTTGAGTCAAGAAAGTAACCTACCTACCTCATCTTTTTCCATGAGTCAGTTGTGACTCATTATTGTTGTACATCGTCCTCCACAAATGAGTTATTTTGTGAGTATAAAGTGTGCTATGTATGAAGAAATGTGACATAAGTCAAAGTCACAGTAGATATTATTAGAATATGCACATGGAAGGTTGTACATTAGCAGAATTTTAAATGGTTTGTGACATCTTCTAGTTTGAAAAGGATGATGCTTTACATGCTGAAGATAAGTAATATATTTCTTTTTCTGATGGTGGTAGTTTTATAATGTAGTAGTATAAGTTACATAATTTGATTATGTTGTACCCTTAGTGTCCGTCAGGGTATTTCTTTTCATTTCTAGTAGTAAAATCCATATTTGTACCTATTGGAGACTTTAGGTTCTATTTCCTTGTTTGTGACATTTTCCCCCCAAAACGTCTGCAGCTTGTGGCTTCTGAAAGCAATTTTTGCACTCATAATATACATCTTTGTTGGGAGAAGTTTTAATCCCTCTTGAAAGTAGGTTTACAAGGAACATAGATAAAGCACTGATGGCTGAGCATGCCCAGTCTTGGATACACTGCCATTGCTGAAGCAGTTCTTACAGTCGTAACACATGTTCTGTAAACTGAGAACTTCTATTACAATTTCAGTATTACTGCAAAAAAGTTTCTATTTATTTTTAGTTAAAAAATCTCTAATCTGATTGCATAATCAAACTGTAAAATGTTATTTATTATCTCAACCATTAGTTATAAAATAATAGTTTGGGTTTTCCATGAAAGAGAAACTCTTTAAAATATTTTTAGTCTTTATTTCCACAGTTTTAGAAGAATCCTTTGGAAACATTTAACATAAATGCATCTTTGGAAAAAAACTTTTTGCTAAACATAGGATTTGGTATTAGCAGAAGAGGTTGCATTTTGTGAAGAAAGAAATTATTTGCTAAAAATTATTGTTTTGACAGCCAGACCTATTTTTCAGAATATGTCATGACTGGGTTGTTGTTTTTGTTAAGAAAACCACGTAACATTAGGAAAGTTAAAGACATTTTTTTATGACATTGAAACATTTTTGACCATAATGAAATGTTTATAGTTTCCACTTAGAAATAGTCTTCTGTTTTGAATTTGCCTGTTCGAAAAGGGGAAAAAATTACCTTCAGCTGTAATAGAACATTGCAGCTGAAATGAAAAGAAAGTTTTGGAATTTGCCTGGTTTTTGTTGTCAGTGGAATCAGAAAATTCTCTGTATAGTGTAGAAGGTAAAAACTATCTATTAGAAATTAAATTTTTAAAACAGTTGATTGCTAAACTTTAATTTCAAAGCAGTGAAATCAGCATGAATATGTCCTGTTACTTACCTTTGTCTATTTCACTGAATTCTTCTTCCTTATGTGAATATGATAATTTTAGAAAGAAGAGTAGCTAGGACTCTGGCTAGCCATTCTCATTCTGCTTTTGGTGATGATTACTTTAGGATGATATTCATACATGTTGGGTTTTTTTTTAATGAGAGGTAAAATAGATCAGTACTTCATGAGGGTGTAAAATTTGCTATCTGTCCATTTCTCTTCTGTGTTAGCAAAACAACAAATGGTGGTTATTTTGCCTTCCACTACAATTATGTCTCTCGTTATCTTTATCCCTGAAAAACACTTCCTGGTCAAACATGCCAGTTCCAGCTTTTCTTAGCATTATTCAGTGGCAGAGTTGATTGCCTCTGTTCATAGCTTGAGAGATAAAAATAAATACTATGATGTGGTTTGGTCTTGTTAATTCTTTTTTTTTTGATGCAAAGTGTTTAGAAATAAGGAGGGCATGCTCCTACTTAATTAGTTGTTGTTCTGTGGTTTAAAACAAATTGTTTCCCTCTTTTTTAAAAAATTGAACTCAGCCTATACACTTCTATAAATTTCCAATAGTCAGATATTTTGCACCTGGTTTATTTAAGAAACTGACAGTGGATTATTTAAGGAATTTGCTCTACTCTCTCCCATCTAACCAGTCTGGTCTCTGAACTATTTGTCTCCCCAAGTAATTAATACAGTGCATTTGACATTAATGGCTTTATTTTTGAATCAGATTCTAATGTCTTTTCTACAAGTAACGTGACATATAGAAACCTTTTGGCTTGTAAATCTTAATTAATATGCTATTTGGGATTTCAGAGACAATTGGCCTTTAGAACCTTTTGGAACTGCTTAGGACCATTTCTTATTATGCTTTGGATAGAGATCTTTCGAAGCTTATTTTATCACATTCTGTAAATCTGCAGTTCAGTGAACTAAAGCAATACCTTATAGTTCCTTTCACATTTTGGTCTTAGGAGGAACTGACAACCTTATTTGTCATTTAGTAGCTGTGAGGTATTCAGCATTACTGAGCACATGGAGGCAAAAGAAAGTGAACAGAGTATAGCTGAAAGGTTTGCAACTTCAGCAAAATAGTTGGACTGTACTGAAAATAACACATAGGATGGTCTCTAAATTCATGCCTTATGGCATTTTTCTAGGCTTTAGTTTCAACTAATTGAAGCAGTCTGCCAATTTACTTCTCAAAATATAACATGAAGTTTAATTTAACAATGTTTCATACTTCTGCAGTGTTCTATAGCAGGGTAAAAAGTTATGGAAATTAATGTGCTATTTGTACAGAGAAGTTTACTTTTTTTTTTTGTTAATACACCCTATTTGTTGGTAGGAATGCCCCTGAATAGAAGAAATTCTTCACTTGTCTATCTGTCCCCTATATATATGGCTCTTTTCCTTCATATTAAACTGCCTCCTCTGAAAAACTGAAAAACATGTATTTTTTTTCTGCTCAAAAGACAGATGTCACTTCCATACTTACTTTCATTGAAATGTTAAAAAATGTTTTCAAAAACTTAATCTGCATTTCTATAGCAGAACTGAGGAGCAATTGCATCAAGGAGTGAGGAGACAGCCCACTGTAGATCACTTTTTATTTCTTTGTTCAGGGTCACTCAGCTGATAGAAACATTGCAGGAAAATTGAGAGTCATCTTACAACTGCATTCAGTCAGTGATGAACAGATTGCCTTTGTAGATTGCACATATGCTTTTCTTCTTCTAAACTAACTGTCTCCTGTCTCCTGCAAAGTGAAGCTGAAGGCAGTGAGGCAGTGCATTTTTTTAAAAGGAAGAAGGTCTTAAATAGCCTGAAGCCCATATCTCTCTTGTATTATATGAATGGAAAAAAAATCACTTAAATAGCCTGAAGCCCATATCTCTCATGTATTTTATGAATGGAAAAAAAATCGAACATTGTTGCATCATTTTTATTTAGTTTTTAAATTATACTCGTTTTTAAAGTGATTATAACAAGACAAGTACCTAATTATGAAACATACTTCTTTTTAATTAAGAGTGGCTGTGTTGTGAAAGAGCAGCCTTCTTTGAATGCTGTAACTTGTGCTTACGGGATAAACACGCACATACGATTCTAGTAAGTTACAGATAATGTAACCTTATATTTCTAACTACCTACTTAGGAATGTAAATAAAGCAGTGAGGGATAACAGTATTCACATTTACTTCTACTAATTCAGTCTGCAGAAATAGTTTGAATATGAAATTAAAATTTTGGGACTATATGCTTGTGGATCTGTAACTGGGATGTGAATGCACAGCAAGAAAATGAGTCTTATGAGACACTGGTCTGTGATTTAGAAACGGTCAGGAGTACTTAGATCTCCCTCTGATGCCCTATGAAACCATAGGTCAGTCATTTGAATTTGCAGTTTGCTTCTGAAAAATCTCTGAAATGGCTTCCTTTCTGTTTCTTTACCTATTAATGTTTCTCAGGTGTAGCCCAGGCTGTAATCTAATGGCTCATTCATTTCCTCTGTAACTAGAGAAAACACAAACTCTCCATACATCATCATGTACATTATTCTGATTTCTAAATATTGAGCTCTGTTCAGGTACACATTAGTTTTCCAAAGAGCACAGCAGAGTGCAGTCCACATTACTGTTTGAAACTAGGCTGAAAATGTATTTTAAATAAAACTTTGAGATGGCTTTTGGAACAGGCTATGTGGTCATTCTCATATGAAATTTAAATACCTTTTCTTGTTCAAACATATAAGCACAGATTTATCAAGAAGCCTGTTATAATAAAGCTTCTAAGTCACTTTGGAAAGGGATATGGGGAGCAAATTAGTGTTAACAAATAGAGAAAGATAACCTGTGCACCAACCAGGAAGGTTTAATGCCAACTCTGGGTGACATTAACTGAAGCTGAAACTTCTGATTTATGCTACAGGCAAAGAAGTACTGTAGGTTTTATGTTGTGAAAACTACTCATGAGATAACTAAGAAAGCAAGATAGAGTTCAGGTTTTCCTCCTTTCACCAAGCTTTCTCCGAAAAAAATGTTGAGTTGTAGTTTTTTTGCAAAAGTATTTTCTTTTTGCATCTCATATCTGTTCCATTTAGGTGTCTTTGAAATTTCTGCTTATTTTTGGACTGTAGCCTTAAAAAAGGGAACTGTTTGCTGATTTTTCTGAGGATCACTTAGGTTTAGGTGTGTAAAGTTTCTAGCTGCCTTAAAGCAATAAAAAAGAGCCATATATATGGTATGTATGTAATAGCTGAGTAACTATAATGCTTTAGTAGCACTGGCTAAGACAAAACTGTGTGGGAAAATCATTTCAATTGCTATTAAATAGGTGTATTTAATGTAGAAATTAATTGTATTGATACATAATCTTGCCAGATTTCTGTGGTCTTTCACTCAGTATGCAAGAGCAATGCAAAAAAATTTAAGATGAGCTTTTGCAGTTGTATACTTGTGGCATTTATGCGATAATTTTTTTGTATTTTAAATATTAGCAGTCTTAGTGTGTTTGTGTAATGTGTATACTGTAGATGTTTATTGCTTTATGATTTTTTAAAAAGTATTGTGATCTGGTGACTTTATGAAATAGAATTCCACTTCTTGCACGGGGGTATGGAAGATTACACATATACTGTGAACTGTGAAAATGTTGTTATTTTGCATATAGTAATTGCTCATGCTTTTTGATTAATTTGTGGGGGTTGTGCATTTATCACGAAATTTGAAACACGTAATTCAGAAGGAATCTCCCAATCCATTTTTTACACTGACAGTTACATTCCAAAGCTATGATCCTGGAAGTTGCAGCAAGTGGTAAGGTATTCTGCTGAGCCCATTTATCTTCAGCAGGTTTCAAATACCTACTAGGGCAGAGTTCTTTTGAAGAGGCAGAGGGCCTTAGCGATCACAGGCAGCTAACATTATTAGAAGTTTATGAAAACTTGAATTCTGTCATCCAGAGA
>NW_008677671.1:83281-91662 GCF_000695815.1 Acanthisitta chloris | reverse complement strand
GTGATGAGACTAAGTATATGTCGGAATGACAAAACAGTATAAATTACTGTGTTTTGTTGTTAATATCCAATTAGGTTATAACTGAGGTTTATTAGAGATGACAAATCTTGCTGAGATTTTACAATAAAAATACTTCTCAACTAAAATTTCTTGAAATTCCTTTATATGGGATATATATTAGTTATCAATATACTAATGACCTTTGTCACAGATGATCTTATCTAGTGACTTAAAGCTTAATGATATGGACATACTCTTTTTTTATAAAAGATATATTTCATGTAATTGACTGAAGAGATATAATATTCTTAGGTTTATAAACCATCTATGAATTTTACAATCTTTGTTGCATCAGAGTGTTAATGGTTGTCTAGCATGCAGGAAAAAGGACACTTCATTTAGTAATGAAGAAAATCCTCATGAGGAAAAATACAGTATCGTTATCCCTATAAATGATATTTAATGTGCACTTCAACCCTTTAAAATGACTGCCCTTCCTTTCAAAGCATTTTAGGTTGGTGGGATATAGTCTTAGTGTGACAGCCCTAATTATAAAAGTGTCACTTCTGGAAATCAATAAAGAATTTCATTAAGAGCTCAGTGATTATATTTGTGAAGACTAATTTAAGTTGCAAAGGTTCAGGATGCTGTTAATAGTAATCTCATTCGTTTTAATAGTTATGTAATTCTGAATAATTTCTAGGAGATTGTTAAACAAATTCTATGATACTGTTAAAGATGTTTTTAATGCAGTAGATTGTCCATACCCCATTCATTGTCAGCTTCCAAACATATATTGGAAAACAGGCATAGGTTAAATCACTTGAGAGGCAGGGTGATTAACCTAGTTAACAGACTCATGCATTCTTTGCTGCTCCACGTAACAGCAGTCAGATCTGCATACATCAGTAGGGTGACTTTTGTGTCCTGGTGGGACAGATTGCTCTCTTTCTTTGGGGCATCTGCAGCACCCCTATCACTTTCCCTGACTTAAAAAAAAGGGCCCAGATCCTATAAGTATCTTTTTGCCTAAGTGCCTTTGATTCCTCAAAGACATTAAGCTTCATATTTACTGTCAAGCATAACCAGAGTTGTTATTCAAACCTCCAGTCTTCCTATGTGAGCCCTGTACCTCAAATTTCCCTTCTACTGGTAAATGCTCCTCAGTTTGCCAGTAATCAGCCCAGTCTCTGCAGCCAGCAGCCTACACTGCTGCAAGTTCTTGCAAGTTCTTGCAAAAGCAACCTTGATTCTCATCTAGTCGTTGTCAGTTTTGGAAGAAATTAAAACCCTATAATTTCACTTCATTGCAATACAAACCTGGTATAAAATGTAGGTTTCTAGAGTACCATATGTTATTTTTTATTGCCTACAGGCTGGCCAACTGAGTATAATTGGCTGAGAATGTACGTATTTTTTGGCTTCTCAGGCTGCTCAAAACTGACGCTGAATTGTGTATAAGAGAGGTCATAGAAAGAGCACCGTAAATTATGCTAGCTGTTCATCTCCTCTAGGCAGAGTTATGCAAATATATGTAATTTTGCACTCTGTCGTCTTTCTTCTGAGTGGATTTGTTTCAAAAGAAAGTTGGGTTTTTTTATTCTGTAATAATGACTTGGCTTGTGGTATGGGTACTTACCCTGTGACCAGACTAACTAAGGCAATGCAGTTGCATGTAAAGTAAAACTAAGTTTGCAGTGTCGCATCATCTCAATTTGTTTTCCTGATTTTTTGGCTCATAGTAATATTCACATGAAATGGAACCAACTAAAAAGCATACAAAGCAAAATAAAACCAAAACAACCAACAACCTTAATCTAGCTCATCACTGATGAAAATGTGTTCAGTAAGTCTTCCTTCTTCTTAGAGGGTGAAGTCTGTATTAGGAATATGTAAGTATTTCTCATGTTACATATATATATATGTGTATAGTTGTCACAGAAACATTCTTAACTGGACTGTTATGATTATAGAGCTCTGGTGAAAGAATATGTTTTGCTAAAAAGCTTTTGAAGTATAGACTTAGGCTTAAACTGTTAGTTGAGTAGTATCTGAATGGCTAATCTAACTCATAAAACGTATTCCCAGTTTCTTAAAGGCTGGATATGGTCACCAAAGTCAATCAGAAAGCAGGACAACAACATTTTAAAATGGCATCTCTAGTAAATCTTTTTTTTTCTAGACTAGGGTGGGGAACGGAAGTCACTAAATCAGATATGGTAACATGATGATGTAAAATGCATCAAAAATATTTTGAGATTTAAAATCTTTTTTTATTCCATAATTGGTAGTATGTTAATAAGCTATCTTTCAGTTTCAAAGCTATTGAAATTATCTGTGGTTTAGATGCTAAAAGGGCATTTTAAATATAAAAAATAATTTCTTAGATAAACTGAGATTAACCTTAATCTGAAAAAAATAGATACAGGAATAATATTTCTGCTTTCTAATGGATTCACTAGTCTCTTAGCAAGACCTACAAGTTGAGGTAAGACAAATTTTGAGATGAGGCAAGATTCTTTGAGTAGTCAGTGACGATAACACATCACTGGTGAGAGAGTAAGAAAACTTGTCAAGGAAATTGGTAGATTTCTAATTTTTAAAAAATGAAACTGCCTCTTGCTGAAAAGGAAGACTTCAGCATTTTTCAAGTTTTTCTCAATAAAAGTTTACATTGAAGTTAAAAGCATATTGCTCCAAAATGCTGGGAAAGTAGGAGGATGTAATAATTCAAAGTTATTTCAAATGAAGTTGTAAACTGGACATATTGGTAAGAAAGCCTTAATGCAGACAGTTTACATAACAGTGAAAGGATGGAAAATAACATCATGCATTCTCAAGTACTGAAACTAAAAATGTAAAGACTACAACTGGAAAGGGACATCTGTTTTGAAGTAGCAAATGAAGTTTGCAGCCAATGGTCAAATATGTAATATGATATGAAATATTATTTTTTCCATTAGAAACTCTAAATCTAGAGGGGATTCTCTGGTATGGTACTGCTGATAACATTGGAAAAGGTAAATGAGAAGTGTGATAACTAAAATTTAAAATGCACATGAATATCATGTGGTCATGAAAAAACAATGATTTGATTTTTGTGTGTAATTAGAATGGGAGGGTTACCCTGCATGTGAATAAAAGAAATGTATTGAGTCTTGAAAGTAATGGAAAAAAACTCCTGTAATACCAGTATTCTGTTGAAAATAATGTCATAGAAAATCATGTGTAATAATAAAATGCAACTAGTATCTTAGCAACTATATGAGTGGAAATTAGGATAGGCATGCAACTGTTTCTTTGTTTATGATGAAACATTGTGGGTAGGAAAATGAATCTGAACTTCTTTCCCAAAGGTTGTATTATATTTCCTCATCTGCTTAAAATCATAAAAATCTTAACTCTAAAGTTCTGCATGAAAATGATGTGGGTTGGTCTAAAAGGCTAGGTAAGGCTTCTGCAAAAAGAGAGATTTTACTGAAGTGTGATCCATCAGTAATAATTCTTGGCACAAAAATCAAACATTCAGTTGGTATGCTGTGAAGCAGAATGGCTATGAGAAAGGCCCACAGGGGGAGGATAGTAAAAGTAGCAAGCAAACTGAAAGGAAGTCGCACAGATACTTAAAGGCACAACTTAAGGCTTGACAAAACAAAAATAATGAAAAATACCTAATAAGCAAAATGGTTGCTTTGTGGATCAGTGGTCCTTTCTGATGTTGCTTTGTAACCAGTTTGGTTTTAGGGCCCTGAATTTATTAATGTGATATGGTAATCTGCACGCAAGTTTCCCTATTCTGTTCCTTTTTTTTCTCTGTTATAAATTATGTATCAGTATTAATAAAATTAAGCTTTTCTCTTGAGAGCATGTTTTTAACACAGTGTGGGGACAGGGGAGCAGTAGGGTTTGCCTCACACACAAACCCTGCTCCTGCCATCCCATTGTAATTCACATATGCTTAAAGCAAATCCCATGGGCTGGTGTATAAATAGAAACAGCAGCTTCATGAAGTGTTCAGCCTCATGTTGTTTGTTTATGGAATGAGAACGCGACCTATTCCAGAGACACAAAACTGCCTAGTTTAAGAGGAAGGCTTGTGGCAAATAAGTAATTTTTGATAGTTTGGTTATTTTATGAATTTTATATTATTATTATCATGGCTCTTTGGGAAGTAAAAGTGTTTCGGATTTGATGCATTTTGCTCATTTTAAAACTGATTGAAGAAGTAGCTGACAATCAGGAAATGAGCAGAGGGGTAGTTGCCATGTGTATCTCAACCTCATTGTACACTTTTCTTCCTCAGATTGTTGATTTATTGCTTTAAACCCACATCAACAGCTGTGCAACACAGTTATCTCCAGGTCCCTTTAAATTATACATGTCTAATTGTTCTTTTTTTTAGATTTTATTTTATAGAAAGTGCTTCTGGCACATGATATAAGATATGCTCCAGTGCAGATAAAATTTTTGATATGTTTTGCTTTGAAAGTTCTTTTCCATAAGAAAAGCAGTAGCTGTAAATGTCATTAACTAGTATTAATTAAAACATGGCTGGTGATGGAGTAAAGAACCAATATTAGAACTGAATTGGAATGAAGTCAGGAGTGTTTTTTAAATTTATTTTATTTTAAACTTATAAAAAACAGGCTTCTTGCATCCAACAAACACTGTTTTGCATATTCTGGACAGGTGATGGCTTGCTATACCTGACTGAGTATGATATCTCTCTACCTCAAATAGATGACACTGGAAAAGTGGTTGCTGGAAATAGCAACCAGTTGGTGAGGAGAAAACAAGGCACACAGGTGTGTGCAGGCAGAGGCTTGGTGGGTTGGCTCATAGAGATTGCTGCTTTCCTTCCTAAGGAGGAAGTTGGCCTAGGCCAAGTTACTGCTTCAGAGAGAGCCCGTTATCAGATAGTTTCCACATTCAACAGGATGTTTTTGCCTTCAGTCCACTTGCAGGTAAAGGAACTTTAAAGTGGAATTCTCCAGCACCTGAAGTTAATTTTTCTTGAATAAGCTACATGAAAGTAGCAGGAGGAACAACAGGGAGAGATAGTAAAATGGTTATAGTTGCTCTCATCTTGGCTGTAGAGTAAACCCTGCTGACTCCTATGGGACTGGTTACTGAAGTCTGCATAATGCATCAGGAGTGGTGCTGCCATGAAAGCAGCAAGATGTTGCTGGAGATCTGTTGAGTTCCTTGTGATCTACTGGATGGTGAAGGGGTGAGATGGTGCCCTGTTGTAGCATTATCACACTTCTGCCTCAACAGTTAATACCACAGACTGTTTTCCTCTGTACTTCTCTGCATTAATACTCTTTGCTTCATCTCTCATTTGCTTTCTTATGGCAAGGCTGATGTTTTCATTATCGTAGATTAATTTAACAGTGCTCCATGCTGATTTTACTATAGTTATGCTAATTTTTTAATAGAAGTTATTAGGCATGATTTTCAGGTATAAATTCACAACACTGTGTGTTAAAAGCTCTTATGTTTATTCTGATCTTCCTTACTGTAAAACAAAAAAGAATCTATATCTGTGTTCTGTCAGCCTTTTATAAGTGACCACCTAACTTGCAGAGAGAACTTCTTATCTCTTTTCCTGGGAAAGGCAAATTACCTATAACTAAATTTCAACTCCCTTTTTGCATGATTTATTGATCATACCGATGTCTTGCCATCTTTTATGTTAGGCTTGTGATTCAGATCTTGATGAATTGTTGTTTCTGTTCAGAAGCACCAGACAGAATAGTTTCTGTAGAGCTATCTTGCTCTATTATGTTGGTCTAAATATATCTAATTGTGACACCATGCTATCTACTGGTGGCAATAAATTCAGAATTACTTTCTGAAGAAGTTACTTTTGTCTACACACAAAAGAATTTCATTAGAAAAAGAAAAGTGGTAACAAGATGGACCTGTCTGTTTATTTTCCTATTCTGTTGTAGAACTGTTGCTAGCTTTGCCTCTAGTAATAACACTATGGATGCATGCACACTCTTGAATTTTTATTGCTTTCAAAATCTGTTAGTCTCTCTTTTAATCTTTAATTTCTTCAAAAAGGACATATTCAGTTACATTGTTCTGGATGTATTTGGTTTGCACCTTATTTTAGTCAAGCAATGACAGCTGTCTACTACCCAGAACCTCTAGAAATATGTGCATTTTTTTCTAATACCACCTCTTTTAATATTTCAAATTAATGCTTAATATAAAATGAGTAAGTTAAAGTCTTTTAGTCTTATTTATGTGAACATTAAATTTCTGAAAATAATTAAGCACTTGAGGTTTTGCATACTGATGCATAGTTTCAAGTGATTTTCTAGAAAATAACATTTGCTCTATATTCAGTATCTAGTTCACTGGAAGTAATTCAATGAGCACTCAAATGGCCTTGTGGAGCTGATGCAGATTCTACAGTTTTGTGCTATATTCTCTTTGAGCATATGTCATGCCCTCTGAAGTTATTATATTCTGTATCACAATTGAGTCACACAATCACATTAATGAAGTTTATTATGATAAGACCTTTGCATGAAGTAAACTGCTTTGTATGATGATATAGTGAATGCAGAGTAGAAATGGAAGAGAGAGAAATTTTATGTTTTAAGCTTCTATTTATGTTTAAGATCGCTAGAAATTATTTTCTGAACTTATTCTTACAGGAATCTAATGTTAACAAATCAAATAATGTAAGAAACTTGATTAATCTGATATGCAGACAAAAAACTCTAAACTTAATTTCTGGTCATTTTGTTACGTTCTTTGATCTGTTATAGAAATTTGTATTCAGTTGAATGTACCACTAGAAGAACTTTTTTAAGATGTTCATGAAAAGAGTTTTTCTTACTGTTCAGGTTATACCTATACAAATTTTTAAGCGGGGAAGTTAGGATCGTATTTCTAATAAAAAAGCAAATCACTCTTTAGCGTTAGATATCCTCTGGTTCCTAATGAAAATGTTGAGGGGTGCAAATTCTGATTTTTATATTGAATTTGTTCTGTGATTTGTATTTTGACATTATCATGCATGGTGCCACTGAAAGTAGTAGGCTGATGCACGTCTAATATGTTGTTACAGAAGGGGAACTTCAAAAATATAAGAGAAGAGGAATACTTAAATTGAATTGTAGGTTTGTAACAATGCTACCTACTATGAAACAGTCCAGTGAAAATAACCTAAAGAAATGTTGAAGAGAACTCTTGGATTTGGCAGCCTTTTTCTTGTGCTTCCTCATTGTGCTAAGTAATGGGCTAATAATTCCAAGAGTTCTCCATCTGACACATCAGATGCCTTTGTGAGTATATGCCTACATGTTTTTTGGTTTTGCTTTTTTGTTTAGCTTTCTTTTGGTACATGAGACAATTCTGAAAATACTTGTGATTTCCTTTTGTGACTGTTTTACACTTAGAAATCCCTGTGATACTGTGTTATTTTGTTTGTGTGTTTTTCTTTGGGTTTTTTTTCTTAAATTAAATTAGCCTATGCTTTTATACCCAAGCCTACATTAATACATTAAAATTTAATGAATCGAATAGTATCCTACTGGTTGCAGTGAATGGATACAATATGTTCAATTCTTATTAAAGCAGATAGCTTTTTGCTGAGGAGGAACATCTCCAAGAAATTTCTCCCTTGGGAGAATGGGACAGTGAGAAGAAAACAGGAGGTTAGCATGTCTTAGGCTTGGCAGCTAAATGAAGTTTGATTTTTTTCCTTCACTGTCTTAATGTGCAGATTAGGTGCATTTGCACAACTGTAGACAATGTCAGATCTCTATGATCAGGGGAATGCAAATTGTCTCTTTCAGTGATGAACTCCTTCATTCTTTCCCTGTTATATATTACATTAAAACAAGGAGATGTGTAGTTTATCTAAATGATTCTTGTTTTAGTAATGTACTATCCACAAACTTGTAACAGGAAGAAATTGAACCATTTTGTCTCCAGCTGTCTTCCTTTCTTACTTTAACAAGATGATATTTAAAAAATAACAAGCAACCCACACTGGACTTAAAGTATGGTAATTTGTTCCTCAGCTCTTGCAAAGTAGCTTTTCTAGCATAGCAAGTTTTTTATATATCAGTGAACTGAGGACACTCAGTAGTATTGAAAATCAAAACAAGTATCATTTTACCTGAGGCTTTTTACTACTTTGGAGTCTTCTTGTTCTCTGTTGTGTTTGTTCTTTAACTATGGGAAGGTTTTTTCAAGGACCATTTATGTTTATGTATGTTACCTGTATGCACAGCAATATCTTAAATTCTGTCCCTGATCAGAATTACTGTGAACACAGCTGTTTGAACATATTTAATTATGGCCTGGTTTTGTCTGTCTTTTTCACTTGGATGAGGAAATGTACACTCTGTTCTTCC
>NW_008677671.1:70640-83242 GCF_000695815.1 Acanthisitta chloris | reverse complement strand
AGTAGACTTACTTCCATAGGAGAATCTTTGGCTGCAGAAAAAAAAATAAGTTGCTGTGTACACCATGGCTGTCAACATTAAATAATTAAATCAAAACCTCAGTTTAATAAAAACAAATCACATTGGGCATTGTTAGTCTGATACTTTTGGTCTGGACTTTAAAAAAAATTAAAATTTTTATTGTTAGAAATTGATAATGCTTCCTCAGCAACTAAAAAAAGTTATTTAATAATAAAGATAGAATATAGAGTCATAAATTTATAGAATTATTTAGGTTGGAAAAGACAGTTAAGATCAAGTCCAACTGCTAAACCAGTATTGCCGAGTCCACCACTAAACCATGTCCCTGAGTACCACATCTACATGTCTTCTAAATACTTCCAGGGATGGTGACTTGACCACTTCCCTGGACAGCCTGTTCCAATGCTTGACAACCCTTTCAGTGAAGAATGTTTTTCTGATATCCAATCAACACCTGCCCTTGCACAACTTGAGGCCATTTCCTTTTGTTCTATCGATTGTTATTTAGGAGAAGAGACCAAGCCCACCAACCTACAACCTCCTTTCAGGTCGTTGTAGAGAGTGATAAGGTCTCTCCCCTGAGCCTTCTTTTCTCCTGGCTAAACACCAACAGCTCCCTCAGCTGCTCCTCATCAGACTTAAGCTTCAGACTCCTCACTGTCTTTGCTGCACATCTCTGGACTCGCTCCTGCACTTTTATGTCTTTCTTGGGTGGCCAAGAACTGAACACACCAGTTTGCCTTATTAAAGATGGAGTTGCCTGATAGTTTTGAATCCCTAAAGCATGCTGATAAGTTTTTAGGCACTGGAATGCGGCTTAATTTTATTTCTCTAACACTGAAGTGGTTCTGATTATCATTCTATTTGTCATGCAAATATAGAGTGCCCTATTTCCCTTCTTCCTGCACAGTTAAATATAGCTTGGTTTTCACTGTAGTTTAGAAGCACTAACTCTATCTGTCAGCAATGAAACCTATATTATTATGGCCAGAACTTGTCTAAACAGATGACACAGAAGTGCTATTTTGTTTGTTGAAGCAACTGGGGTTTTTACACAAGAGAATAATTCCGGCCTTGCAACACTGAAATGACACAAATTACAGCATGGTTCTTCTGTTACCTTGTGAAATGAACACATTTTGACTTAATATTTGCATAGATTCTAAAGTCCTATAGATCATAAATGTTAAATGTTTAATCATATTCAAGCTATGCTATGCTGGCTGGAAGCAAAAAGTTACATGGGAGACGCTTGCGATATGCAACTTCGTAGTACTCAATGCTGTGCAGTTTCTGACAGGTGCACGAGTTCCCTCACTTCCTACTAAGCTCTTTTTCTTGTAACACATTCTAACTGTGTCACAAGTTGTCATTCATGTTGTTGCTCTGTTTAGCAGTTCTTCCCATCCCTAAGAAATTTTTCTCTTGAATCTGCACTGACCCTTGAAATCTAATTTCCTTTGTAAACGTTTTAAAGGGCTATGTATGCTGCTATACAGGAAAGCAGATCATGAATGCCCAAGAGACTCAGGATACCTATTGTCATCTTACTTACCAAGTCCTGCAAAGGGGATACAAATTATAACTACCAATGTGTTTTGTACACATCATTGCTCTCCCACTGCCAGTATTTACATGCCCACCATGTCCAGTTTGGTGACTTAGCAGAGAAGGTTGTGAGAGGATTCTGTGGATGGAAGTCAAAATTAACTAAAACCAGAAACTATGATAAAGATCTATTTAGATCAGAGTTACCAAACAAATAATAAAGATAAATTATGGTAAGCATGTCGCTTCAAACTGAAAGAAAACAATGTGTTTTAACCATGGGAACAGTATTATTACAGTGCTGATAGGACTATCAGACAGACCCTAGAAATTCAGTCTTATGGAGGTGTGGGGTGCTGGTGGTGGTCAGAGAAGCCCATCTAGCATAGTGCCTTCAGCTTTTCACTGCTCAGACTTGATTCCAGTTAATCAAGAACTTTGCTCCTGGCAAAAGTTCTTGTGTTGCTCAATGTTTGTAATGCCATTGAGAGAAGCTCTGACACAATAGTCCATTCCAGTCTGGTCATGTTAGCTCTGAACTAATGTGTGGATCCTTTCAATCTTAAGAGTGTAGATTAACAGCAAAAGTGCAGAATGAGCAATGAAGCTTCGTGGCTGCCGTAAGATAAAACAGTGTTACTGCACTGTTGATGAAGTAATTAATGCAGCTATGTCATATTCTGGCTTTGCATTCTTCTCCCCCTACCCCTCCTTGAATATAAATTGCAATGACAAACCCAGAGGCAGACATATGGGTCGCCTATATGCTTCCAGGCTCACAGGTAGGAATTCAGTTTGATCCAGTGTTCTGCCTTCTAAATGGGATGTGAGGGATGATCATATACATATGAGAGCAATATGTGCCGCTCCACTGGTTTGCACTGACTTTAATGCTGCCAACGTGGACTTTTTAAGAAATAGCTCTGCAGTCACAAACTACAGTTGTGCAGAAATTCTTGATCTACATCTTGTTCTTCAAGGAATGTGTTTAATTAAGAAATGGAAACTACATTGATCCCTTTTATCCCTATCAGTGCTTGGCAGATCCATAATTTTATCAGATATGACTTTTTCTCCTTTTGTTCCCCTCCTCCCTAGTTGAATTTTTCTGTAGAAAAAGATATTGTTTATAGCATAAACCAGCATTTCATAAAGCAACAATAAATCAGTCTGAATTTTTGTGTGTACAGTAGAGATTTGCTAAACAATGGGAGACACTTAAGATTTTTTCCTAGCTACTTTGAGGTTTGTTTTGCATTTTTTTTAATAGAAATTAAGCTTTCACCTTATGCTTTTCTTCTGTAATTCCAGATCAATTAAAATTTTCTGGATCAATTAATATCAGCCTTAACTGCTTCAGAGTCTCAGCTGTTACCCTTCTTTCTCATCTTTTCCAGTGGGTGAATGACACATGCGGGGCTAAGAGTAATTCTTCGAGTAATTCTCTGAGTTATTTTTATTAATTCTCCAAGCTGGTTTCTTTCCAGTTGATCTCTTCTAACGTTTATCCCCTAATCGTGATGGTTGAGAAATGGGATATAAGTTGGGAATTGGGAAGAGTGTATGGTCCTTTGGTGCCCCATTTAAGAATTCTCATTAGGAATCCCCTCTTCATTTGAAATTAACTTAAGGTTTCAACTCTTTATTTGAAATTATCTTGCTAAATTTGCAATTTTTTTTTACTTGTTGCTTTCTGCAATAGGATTAAAACATTATTTTTTGTTGTGTAGAGTTAATAATTTCTAGATAATTATGTTAGATATTTTTTCTGTGAGATTCAGATAAAAAGTGAACATGTGAGTTTGAGATTTTTTTCATTTAAAGTACAGAGAATTTGAGGAACACTCTACTTCTCCAAAAGCTACTTAAGTCTTTCTTCTACATGTCTAGTTATGATGTGTTTTTAAAAAAAATTTATTTAGACCCCCCTCATCACACTGGCAGGGGAAAGGCACTAAAGCAAAGTCAAGCCATGTCAAATACCACACAAAATGTGCGTCAGTAGATAATGCTAGTCCTGTCAGTTCATTTTTGTGGTATGAGGAGTTTATGTGACAGTGTTCATCACTGATGAATGCTGAAATATAGAAAATTTGAGTTTGGGTAGTGGAAAAAGAAGAGGGAGGCTCAGACTATCACCTTGTTCATTAATATTATGTGTAAACTTAACCAAGTTTCTTCCTTGGAAACCTGTCTATATGTGGTGAATGATTGTTTTATTTCTTGTTTTCTGATTGACATTTCCTGGTACATCAGTTCTGCAGGTAAATCAACCTCTTACACTTAGTCAGGAAAATTCAATGACTGCATAATTTATCATATTCTAAGGACATATCAATGAAATATCAATCCATTTTGCCTGACTATATGTTTGTACTTGGACGGACTGATTTGATTCCTGTCTTCTTTATATGTTAGATATAAAAGTTTTGATGTGGAATAGACTACAAAATAGTCAGGAAAAATCCTGATAATTTCTTTTAAGAGCATCTTAAATACAAATGGATTGTTAAAGTCAGTCTCAGTTCATGTAAGCTACTTGTAGGGAGAAGCAATTGGAACAGCTACATCATTCTGATGTTCTATGTGTGCCCACCTAAATTAAAAAGAAAGGAAGAAAAAAAGAAAAAGGGAAGCAGCCCATTACTGTTCAGGAAGATTTCAGTGTTTAAGATATTGCTGATGTTAGTCTGATCCCCAGTCACAGCTGCAACACTCCAATGTGTCTGTAGCATTTTTCTATGCCTGTACCCTTTTTGTTCACCAGTAACAGACCTAGAAGTGTTTTTATGTATTCATCCTTTACTGTGATGAGCCATTCAGCATGGTAGATTGTTCCATTTTATGAGAGAATAGAATGGCAATTTTGTCAGTTGTTGGTTCCACTGTGATTTAAGTATTTTGCATGTAGTGGTGTATTTCTCCCACTGATAAATGAAATGGATTTGCTGCAGTAATTCTTTTGTACTTAAAGTAGATCATAACATTTGAAGGTGAGTTTTATTCATTTCAGTATAAAACAATGTCTTTATTTACTTATTCTGCATCTGTTTCACTGCAAAAAGTCCTTTAGGAAACCACAGCATCTATAAAATCGATGATTTTTGCTTTTCTGTAGAACTCAGTAGTTGATTTTTGAAGACTCAGGTTCAACATTTTGTGATCACCTCTGTTTGATTCTTAGAATTTTTTTTATATACAGTTAAGGGCTGGTTACAGTAAAAAGGATTCACTTTGAACCTGATATCAAGAAATGTAAAATGGTGGAGTACAGAGAGACCTCTGATGACAATCTAGTCCAATCACTCTGCTCAGAGTCAGCTAGAGTAGGCTACTCAGTGCCATGTCCAGTTGAACTTTGAGTATCATCAAGGTCAGACACCCCTTAACTGCTCTTAATTGTTTCGGTGCTTGATCACCATTGCAATAAAAAAGCTTATTTTCCCCTTATGTTGAAAGAGAAGTTTTTGTATTCCTCCTTGTGCTTGTTGCCTCTTTTCCATTGATTGTGTATCACCGAGAAAAGTCTGGTTCCATCTGCTTTTTGCACTCTCCTTCAGTATTCATACATATTGGTAAGATCCCATCAGAGCCTTCTCATCTCAAGACTAAACAATCACTTTGAACTCTGAACAACTGAGATGGTACTGTTCATGTGTGTACCTTAGAATTTGCTGGAAAGTAACAATTTCAGTGAGGACACAGTGTTTTCATCTGTTTGGTAATTTTCTATTTGGCATTGTGCCTGTACATTGTGGCTGATGTTTGCACAGCTGTTAGGAATTGCTCACAAAGGGACTTGCAGTAGGGAATCTAGCTGATAATGTGAGATACAAAAAAAATGTGTCTTTTTAAAGTCTAGAAATTTTTAATCAGAAATACGAAAAGAAAATCTCTTTGAAATATTTTAAAATCCATCCTTAGTAATGTTAATTCCTTGTGCCCTATGAAGTTTTAAAAAGCACATTAATTAATGTTGGCTGTCAATTTTAGGACTACTACTGGTATCTGCTAATGCTTTGCAGTGAACAAGATGATTTCTACAAGAAAGACGTGCTACTGAGATGGGACAGTGGGTTGGTATAGCAAGAGGAATTTAACTTGTTGGTGTTGACTGGCAGAAGACAATATTGATCACAATGGTAGTCCATGTGTGCCCACATCAGCCTTTGTGCAAGTTTCTGTTCTTAGTGCAACAAAACAGAATTTTATTAGTAGATTTGAAGGGAAGTAGTAAAGTCACAGAAATTTCTGGGGAATTCCTTTCCTTGTATGTGCCTCTGCATTCTGAATTGAATAGCGTGCAGCTTTTCAAATCCAAACTGTTCTAACTCCTGGGCCAGGTAGTGATAAAATTTACTGAGCTTTAGATGTCATATTTGATACAAAGTTCAGTTGTATTGCATGTATAACGATCTGGTTTAGGGTCTGATCCAAGAGCTCTTTTGAGCAACATGTCACATTTCTGATGCCCTGGCAAGAACAGCCAGATTTAATGAACACAGATTACAGTCTATTGGAGAACATTGTAATGAGCATTTCTACAATTTGGCCACAGATTTGAATTAAGACCTCTCTATCTTTCCATTATTTTTAGTGCCACACTTTGATCTGTCCTTTAGACTTCTTAAAAGCTTTTAACCACAGGGAGGGCTCAGTGGAATATTCTTTTGCCTTAGTAATTTTGGCACTAATGTAGGAAAGTGCATCAAGAGCAAGAAAAATGGAGTTGCAAACTCTTCATCACTGGACAGCCCCCCTGCTACCTGGTATGTCCCGCTGTACCTTAGATGTGCCAAAAGCCATTATGAGCACTGGAGCAGCACAAACTTAGGAACATGCAACGACCTTGGCTCTCACCTCCCTCAGGCCTCTCAGAAACAGTAATAGTACCATACCCTGAGATTGCCTTGCATTTCTAGAGCCAATACAGGCACCAGCTGACCTCAGCGAGAGCTAGTAGTGCTCATGATGCAGATCTGAGAATGGGAAGTAAAAGCTCTAGACTTGTTTTCTCTCCATCCTCATTGCTTAGTCCCTTAATCTATTAAAATGCTATTCAAATGTAGAAACTGATATATTCACCAAACTCCTTAGTTCTGCTACCATATCTGTAAGGTATGTTCATTTGAATAAAGGAAGACAGGCAAAACACAAATGAGTATTATAGGAACATCCTCATCAACATTCCATTCTCCAGAGGAAATAAAGTTCAGACACATTCTAAGGGACATTCATGAAATTGTGTCTTAAAACAGGCTATGGTCAGATCTGTGTGCTTGCTTGCAAGCAAATAAGAAATCTCAGAAGAACAAGGAAAAAAATCTCAAACTAACTTCAAGTTTAATTAGAATGTAATTAATTAGAATATGTGAATTATCACTCATCTGCATTTTGTACATTTTTCAGATTTCTTTGGGTTTTTATGTCAAATCAGAATAGATTTCCTCCGCTTTTACTTGTCCAAAAGTGTGAATAATAAAAATTGGATAGGCATAGTGTGCTGAAATATCTCAGCAGAGATGTTCATACCCACTGAAAAAGAAAGGACTTTATATTAAAAGGGCAAACAAGCATGAATAATCAAACAAAACTCTTCATGTATATGGGGACTTAAGCAGAGCAAGAGAAAGAAAAAAAGCATCATTAGCAAAAGAACAGCTGGCAGAAACACATGTTTATTCTTTGTGTCTCTCATGAGATACACAGCTTTCTTCTCTTATTGGAAAACTGAAATTGATACTGTCATTTGTAATAAAAACAGTTCATGTAGCTTGACAGGAAGGTAGTAAATTCTTTACCGTTCTTTGGGACAGTAATATCTAGTAATAACAATGAACACTTACTAAAAGCCACATAGTGACAGTTGCATGCTGAATCTTGTAGATATTTTGTTTGAAAGGAAAATGTAGAATAAACATGCTTCTGTACCTGTCTGAAGCAAGTGGATTTGCTTCCTCAGCCCCACTCCCACACCTGTTTTGCCTGTCATATTCTGCCTGTGTAATGTCAGTCTTATGAAAATACAGCTTAAAATTCCCAAATAAGTCGAGAAATCTAATTCCTAAAGCATGGTAAGCTTAGGGAGCTTAGAATACAAGTGACTCTTAGGTTCTGGACAGTGTTTCACTGAAGCAGTATAATAACATGAAGCAGTATGACAACACACTGAAGCAGTATAATAACATGAAGCAAATGTGATGTCAAGCTCAGAACCATTAAGAAGTCTCATCATTACTGAGTTGAAGAGTAAACTGTGTAAAGTACATCAGGGGATATATATGTTTAAAAGCAAAGGTAGATGATTGTTTGCTTAAAGCTATCTCCTTTTGAATATATAGTTTTTAGTTCCTGTCACATGAAAAGTCTTCACAGGTTAGTATTTTCTCTGTAAATGGAAGATACTCACAAGAAGAGGGCAGATGTGAAGTAGATATGTAGTACTTGATCTTATTTTCAGGAAAGAAACTAAAAGCTAAAGATTCTTACTCCTTTCTGTGGTACTTAAAATCTACATTGAGAAGTGATCAGTCTTTGGCAAGTGCCATCTCTGTGAGAGGAGTAGAGCCAATCTATTGTGATTGCACACATAGCAACATACTACAGTTGGTATTTTAGAATAGCTCATTTTAAAGCTTC
Source organism: Acanthisitta chloris (assembly GCF_000695815.1). NCBI lineage: Eukaryota > Metazoa > Chordata > Aves > Passeriformes > Acanthisittidae > Acanthisitta > Acanthisitta chloris. Next base: position 75,034 of record NW_008677671.1, on the reverse strand, counting down.
TCACATGGTCTTAATGAAACCTAATGAATCCGCTTGTCCTCTCTGATTGGTGCTTATTACTCTGGACAAGTATACCTGGAGCTCTCCTCACACCAGTGTGAGATAAAGCTGTTTCAATGTAGGACAAGTGAGGATTGTTCTAGCAGGAAAGAAGGCACAAGATGAGGCCTGGGTTGCTAATTAGTCTTAATTAGAAGCAATTTGTTTTAATCAGAAGTTTTATAGACTACTCATTCCTCTCTGTGGCAGGTCTTTGCAGAAATTCAAGTAGATGAACCATGTATAACACTTTGAATGCATGTTGTGTCTGAATGTGTGTGGCATCTTCACCTGTCCAGAGTGCATAAACCTTTCTTCACACTGAAGGACAACTGTATTTTTTGGTAGTAGTAACTGCTGCTACACTGCATTTTTTATTGTGTTCTCTGTTAGGAAGGTGACATCAGCACTCTACAGACTTTTGAGAGTTGGTGCATGTTGGTGCTTTTCAGTATAAAAAATATTTTAGGTAGTTTACAGGAGGTATAACAAAGTCCACCCCCAAATATTTTGGTAAGGTCTCCTGGTGTTTTACAAGGTCTGAGGTCAGGCTGTTTTATTTCTTCTCTTATGGTGTTCATCTTTTTGCACCTGCAACTTGTGAAATGTGTAGCTTTATCTTCTAGGAGGTACTGGAGGTGTTTGGGAAGAACAGTAGCTAACAGAGAAATGCTAGAAAACAGATGCAAAAACATCTAGAGGGATTTTGGAGCTACCTGTAATGTGTATTTAATATCTAGATGTGGTGCTTACCATCAGATGTATTAAGACTCTTTATACACTTTTCCTGGTGAAAGCAAGCATTGTTACAAATACTTTCATTTGAGGTAGCAGATTGTAGTGGTCTTATCTAGTGTACAATAAAAAAACCTGAAATGTCTCATGAAAAAAATTAATAAATTAGGTTGAGGACTGGAAAAAGTTGTACTTCATATTGTTACTTCTTTTTCAAATTTTCCTATTTACCATACTTTAAGATCATGGGCTTTCATCATAGTATGTTTTTCTGTGTGAAGGTGAAGGAAAAGGAGTTAAGACTTCAAGAGCTAAGACATTCTGGCAGAGATTTGAGTTTGCTCACCCAGCATGAGCTGAAACAATCCCAGCTGGTAGAGAGTTCATGCACTGTGATTCCAGGCAAAGGAACTGAACTGTAAGATGCTGCCCTTGATGTCATTGTCCTCTGGAGAAAGGATTATTGTAGTGCCCAGATTAAGACACTGCCACCGAATTGCAACAGTCAGTAAGCACAAGCAAGAGCGCTGCACTGGGGGGAAGAGGCACTATCTCCCCCAGAGGATGATTCAGAAATCAAGTGTCTGACTTGGTGAACCTCAGAACTGACACATCACTTGAGGTGGAGAAGTCTCTTATCTTTTCTTGAATCCTAGCTGGATGAGCCTGAGGAGGGAACAGCTTTCCAGCAGATAATGTTGTTTTTGTTACAGTACACTTATGACCAGTGAGATGAACAATGTCCAGCACCAGATTTCCTTCCTCATAGTGGTGAAAGTCATCTCTCCTCCACACAGTCTTATTCATATGGATGTTGGCACATGTTTTAAAATTAAGTCAAGGAGCAGAGGAAGAAACTGGTACCGCCACAAGTTGAGAGGAAAAGTACTAATGGAAATGTGAGCCAGCATGTTCATTCTAATGCCTCAGTTTCCTTGCTAGGAGAATAATTGTCCATTACAGGGTTTGGAAGCAGCCAAGTACAACAAGATGGCTTTATAGCATTTCCCCACCCTATTGTGCTCTCAAATCCTCCAAGTGTCCTTTATATTACTGAAAATTCAATTTATTTCACAGAGTGGTTTAGGCTCCTTTGTTTCTTTTAAAGAGGATAGAGTATTATATTGACATAAAGACTATAAAATATTTAAATTCTTTATATGATCGATGGTGTCATTATAGCACGCTAAAGTGAGACACAGCTTGTCAGTTTTCCCACTGCATGTTCAAGGGAATTGCTTACTACATTTTTAGGTGTATGAATTCTGTTAGTTTGTTAAATGCTACCACAAGGCTGCAAGGTTTCCATTGCTAACCCATTCCTACTGATTCCTCCACTCAAAGTGCCTTTTTGTTGCATTCAAAATGGGGATGCAAGAGCTATTTTTTTTTTGCTGATCACCCTTTCCTCCCATCCATTATCTTTCTGTCTATGCAGTTAACTCTCACCTCAGGCAACCTCCTGACTACAATCAATGGTTCCTATACAATTGAGGAAGTATTTTCACTCTCCTCTTTAGTCTGCAAAAGTCTATGGGAGTGCTAATTTTCTTGATTGTGTAAAGCCTCACATTATTATCTGTTGGAGATCATCAGGATTACTTGTTTTCATCCTTTTCTTTCTGTAATACCTTATGTATAACAGGATCCACAAACAGAAGTCACACTTTTTGACCAAAGTAAACAAGAGTAAAAAGCAATTAGGAAATGATACAACAGTAACTGCCTCTAGAATATACAATTTAACAGAGGACTGCTTCAAAAATAGAATTCTCTTCTACTTTATCCACCCAACAGCAGAAACCAGAAGCATAAACACTTGCTTACCGATTGAAGATTGCAAAGGAATTCTATCAATTTTGTCAGCAAAAGTGGTGAATTAAATGTCTGAATTACGTTATCAACAAATTCACAGTCAGGCAAGGCTAAAATGTGGTAGTTTGGAGAGCATTTCCTTACTGTCCTTTGTCTAAATAGATCACATATGGTCTAACTGTAGACAAAGCAGTACTCTCCAGTGAAAGTACTCCATACCCTGACAATAGCTTTTAAACATGGACATGGTGTTGAATTTTAGAATTACAACACACAGGATATTTTTAGTTGTGTGATTGGGTTTTATAATTGAATGAAAATGAACAAATGCTTTTGTTAAAGATACACATTTTTGTTGGTAGCTTTTGGAGAAGGAAGAAAGAAAACTTTCATTTATAATTTGACATAACAATTTTATTCTTTTCATTTGACTCCAGAAATTAGTCACAGATACAACTAAGTCTAAGAAAATAGTTTTGTCCTTTGAAGAATTTAATCTGATGTCAAAATTGATGTATTTTTCCTCTTTGTTTTCTATGTCTGTATTTTCTATGCATAATTTTACTGTGGTAACAGATTACCAACATCGTTACCTTTCAAATCTGGTGTTTACTTTTGGCAAGACTTGAGGGCACTAAAAGAGATCAAACAGGGCATTACTAAGTAAACTCTCTCAACACTCTCACTCTTGCTTATGTGAGAAAATGCATTCATGCTTCAATTTAAATGAGAAATAGGAAAGACAAGTTTTTAATAGACCACGGTACCATAGATATGATGTATTGGACAATGGAGTAAAAATGGATGTGAGGCAGCAATGCAGAAATGTACTAGATCTTTTCCTTACATGATTTTTAGCCTTTGAGAGATTCTTATGGAGCTAGAATTGGTGACCAGTATTTGAGACAGTAATGAATTAGTGTTTCTTCATTTTCTGCGAGGAATCAATTGTACTGTGTTTTGTTTTGTTCTTTTAATTTTAACTCACTGCTCTCCCCCCCCACCCCTCCCCCCGACCCTGGATGTGGAAAGCCTGATAATGTAAATTATAAAATTAAGTAACTGCTATTCTTACCATGGTTAAAAAATGCATAACTGAAGAAATAAGGTCTCTTCCACTTCCTAGCAGTTCTGAGAGTATTAAAGAGTGTAATGAGAGGGAAAAACTATGCACAGAGCTTGGTCAGCTTATGAGAAAGGTTCTATAAAGCATTTGTCTTTCTTGGTGTGGGAGATAGGATTGGAACAACAGAATTCCAAATAATTAAAGAGACAATTTGTGTAAAAGACAGAATATTCAATTCTGAAAATATTGCAGTGCACATGTTGCACCATTTAAACAGTATTACAAAGCAGTCAAAACACAGAATGAAATCTTTTGTTTCATTGTTATAGTCACTCTTTTTTCTGTTGAAAAACTGAAGACCAAATATCAAAGAAACAGAGTAGACAAAGGAGAATAAAAATATTGCATCTAAGGAAGAAAAGGAGTAACTGTGATTATAGAAAAAAAAACCCAGTCATACTTTTTGTTGTGCTATGCCTTCAGTGAAAGTGCTGCTGGTATTTTATTCTAAACTTTTGGCTTTATCAACAGTGTGCAAAAAGAAGTCAGTGCTTTATGAAGTCTGAGGGTTGTACTTACACCTAGAAAATGGCCAAATTAGGCTTTCATATAGAAATCTGCATTATGGTAGTTTAACCATTGTTTAAAGCATATTCCACAAAGCTATTATTAATGTATTTAGGCTTTTTATTTTGAAAGGTTTATGGGTTTTACTGTGATAAGTGGGAAATTGAAAAAC
>NW_008677671.1:3028-70614 GCF_000695815.1 Acanthisitta chloris | reverse complement strand
AGAGCCACGTGAGAACTGGATGTTCCTCCATAGACTATTGCAAAGCACAAAATACTTTGCTGCAAAGGTTATAATGTTCTTGGTGGTTTTTTGTTTGTTTAACTAAATGAAAAAAATAGTTATGTGTTTGACATATGTATGCCATAAATGAACATTTCCATCAGAACATAGCGATTTCCATCCCCATCCATAATCTCTGTGAATCCCTCTAAATATGCACTGGGGGCTGAAATGTGCCCTCCCTAAGTAAGTGCAGTCTATTTTACAAAGTCACAAGTGATAATTTAGTGTTTTGAAATAATTTAAATCAGGTGTAAGTTACGTGAACTAAAAACACACCACAAAGCTTTTAAAGAAAATAAATCTGTGCCTCGTACAGCAGATGATATTTACATGTTTACTGTGACATAGGTGTGATTGATTTTTAAAGAAGGGCATCATCTGTTACTTATTTCCCAGCATTTTTTATATGTTAAAATTATTTCCACATCAGAAATCATTCTCGTTAGCATTACGATTGCAATAAACACATGGAGAACTGGTGTCCTCTTGTATACCATCATTATTTAGTAAATAGGGCATCAGCTTCTGAAATTGCTCTATGCAGGCTCCATTTTCTATTAAAAAAATAAACCCACTAATTATTTTAAGATTCAGATAGCTACCAAATTCTGTGTATTAATGTTTTAAATAGCCTTGGAGCTGATCTAAAGAGTATTAATTTCAGCTAGTTCATATTAACTTGATTTTTCAGGCTCTTTCTAGTTTCTAAGGGGAACCAGAAACAATGTTTTTAACTCCTATTCTGCCATCCTACTTGAGACATATCCAGCAAATCTGGTACAGCTAAAAGCTGCATTTTATTTCTCCTTTTATACTGTTGATAGATCTCTTTGCTGTGCCTTAGGTCATATCATAATCAATTATCTTTGCACCTGAGCATGAATTCTGTAAGCTCTGTCAAAATTCCGTCTAGTGTGTTAATGCCCCGGGATTTTTTTTCTAAAATCACAGTTGGTGTGGATGCACATGGAGAAGATTACTTAAGATGTTAATATTTTTCTGCTTGAACTTCCAAGCAATGCTTTCCCAATTAGTTTTTCTCTAATTTAGAAGATGATAATAGGGAGCAATATTTCTCTCTCACTTTTTCCCTGTTGGATAGTTTAAATTATGAATAAACAAGTAATATGCTCCAGTTGAAATTCTGAAAATACAGATTTTTTTTTTTTTTTACTCTGTGTTTTTCCAAATGCAGTGCTTGCTTCTTTTAAAGAGTAAAGTACTGGAGATTGTGGCAAAGTATACACTTTACACATACAGACACACATTTATTCTTACACCTGAACTATTGTACTGAATTTTGTAAAAGTGGGAAGTATTTCATTGGTGGTAAACAAATATGCCTCTGCATAAAAGCTACCAAAAGGGAATCTTACATATGATGAAGTTATGGTGACAGCATGTTCCTGAGCCTCAGGGAGGGCACCATAATTTTGCAGAAAAAGTTTTTGGAAGATATTTGAACTCTAACTTGTGTACAGTATCTTTGTCGCTTCAGAAGAAGTGTTACTGACTAGACCCTGTAAAGAAGGTATAACACATCATCTCAGAGGTTCTGCCAACCTTATTTAAAGTTCTATGCTTCTATCCAATGAACTTTTCTGGGTTTGAAAAAATGTGTTAGTCTAAATTTAATTGCAGCCGTAGAGGAAATCACCACTGTGGAAGAAAAGAATTCTAGAAGCAGTCCAATTCATACATAAGTTAAAAACCAGGAAACGTCTTTTTGTGCTCTGAAAGGCTTTTAAACATAGTTTTAAAGTAGAAATTTATATCCATGTTCATTACTTTCAACATTGTGTGTTTTAGAAAAGGAGAGGAATTTGGTCTGGTTTTTTTTGTTTGACTCAAAAATCTAAATATCACGTGGTCTCTCCTGAGCTGGGATTTTATTTCAGGATTTTATAATAGAAGTTTATAGTTCTATTAAACACACCTTTACTCTTACGTTTAGTAGCCTTGTGTTTTGAAGGGAGAATCCTGAAGAGTAGACTTGTGCAAGAAGTCAAACATCACTGATAGACAGAAATGTTTGTGATCTGAGTGTCCTTGTGAGATGAACATTTTAGGGACTAAAATCATAACCTTCCCTGCAAGTTTACACATACAGAAGTATTTCAGTGATGGTCAATTAAAATGCTCAATTTTAAAATTAAAATATTTGAATTTATCGTACTTAAAAAGTTATCTGATATGCATTTGAATTTTGATTACAGAAATCTAAAATACTTGGAAGAATATTAATGGAGTGTTTCAACAGTAAGTTCTTGTGTGATATTTTGCTCAAAGTTCAAGTGAAGTAAATGTTGAAAATCTATGTTCATATAAAATGGTTTTGTTTTCACAAGCCAACACTTTTTTGACAGAGTATCCCTCAGAAACTCTTATAAAAACCCCCTTAACTTCTGTGAAGAATGAAAAAAAACCCATTTTTAATCTTCTGGAGCAGTACAGCCTCTGTTCTTGCATCAGTATAATTTTGTGAGGTGCCAGTTAAATCTGTTTCAAGTTAAATAACTACTAAAGTTATTTTAAATTATACTGCTGTTTCTGGTGTTCTGCTACGTAGAGTTTCTCTCAGAGGTGTACAAGGAGTATAACTACTAGATGAAGTTCACTTTAAAAGGTGTCTGGAAAAGGATTAGGACATACCTCTGACTGGCCAGGTAGAGAAGGGTATGCAATGAAACCAGTTTGTAGCCAAAGAGGGAAAATGGTTTTTTCACAGATACTAACACAAGAAGCTGATGAGCAGCTCTGTACTCATCAGTGTATTCCCTTACGTGAACCCGTGTCCAAAGGGATAATGGTAATTTCTGCCTTGTCAAATTCTCCCATTCTTCCTGATTATCCTTGCATCACTGATTCAAGCATCCGACATTCTGTTGCAGATTATTTCCCCCCTTGTGGTTTATTTTTAATTATTATTATTTTTATGGGGACAGGGTATGGCTTCAATAGAGAAATACATGTTACGATTATAGGAAGTCCCTTTACGGCCAAACGTTTTTGTATCAGCAGAAAGGAAAGGGAAGTAGGATGGAGACAAATGAAAGGAGGTGAGTGGGAAGAGAGGATGTATTGAAGAAATTATGTTCTGGATAACATGTCAAGAAGATCGGGATGTGGAAAGTTGTGCCTCTCTCAGGACATTCCCTGAAAGGATTAAGTCACCTGCAAATAACAGGTGAGTGATCTGTCCCTGTGAAAGAAGCAGACTAAAACATTGAACTTTTTTCAGGTTTATGTATAGTTTCTCATTTCCTGTCATCAGTCAAAGGTGAGCAATGTGAATTACAAAATCAAACAACTTGTATGCAATAACACACCTTAAAAACCCAGTTCTCCTGTTTCCTTCCGGAGAGGGCCCACATTATCCCCTAGCCTGACAAATTTGGTGGCCTTCTATGATGGGGCCACAGCATTCTTAGACAGGGGCAGAGCAACTGATATTATCTGGACTTATGCAAAGTGTTTGACACTATCCGGCATGACATCCTTGTCTCTAAATTGGAGAGACATGGATTGGATGGGTGGAGCACTCAGTGAATAAAGAACTGGCTGGATGGTCGCACGTGGAGAGTTGTGGTCAGTGGCTCATTTTCCACATGAAGGTCAGTGATGAGTGGTGTCCCTCAGGGGTTAGTGCTGGGTCAGAACTGTTCAACATGTTTGTCAGTGACATGGACAATGGGATTGAGTGCACCCTCAGCAAGTTTGCTGATGACATCAAGCTGTGTGGTGCAGTTGACATGCTGGAGGGAAGGGATGTGCCATCCAGAGGGACCTTGTCAGGCTTGAGAGGTGGGCCAATGCAAACCTCATGAAATTCAACAAAATGAAGTGCAAGGTCCTACATCTGGGTCATGGCAGTCCCTGGCATACCTACAGGTTGGGTGGAGAAGTAATTGAGACCAGCAATGAGGTGTAATACTTGGGCATGACAGTGGATGAGAAACTCATAACGAGTTGATAAGAGGGCTGGAGCATCTCCTTTATGACAGGCTGAAGAAGTTGGGGCTGTTCAGCCTGGAGAAGAGAAGACCATGTGGAAACCTCATAGCAACTTTTCACTATCTGAAGGGACCTACAAGGGAGCTGGCAGGGGGGGTTGGGACTAGATGACCTGTAAGGTCCATTCCAACCCCTAAAATTCTATGATTCTATGATTTGAATGCTATACAGTACTGTATTTAGCTGTAACAATACAGCTAAATTATTCTGGTATGTCTAGAAGTCATAATAATAATTATAGAATCATAGAACAGTTTGGGTTGGAAGGGACCTTTAAAGGTCATCTAGTCCAACTCCCCTTCAATAAGCAGGGACATCTTAAACTAGATCAGGTTACTCAGAGCCCTGGCCAACCTGACCTTGAATGTTTCCAAATTTCCAGGACAGATGATGCAACCGTGTTTCAGGACTTCAACCATAGCAGAAATCAAATGAAAAATGAGATGCCCTTTGAAGGCATTAGCTATACATAAGAATTAACTGCATATTTATCTTTCCTGTTCATAGTATCCAACCAGGAAAATACCAGATGTTTTAGTTGGCTCTGTCTCCTGATCTGCAAGCGGGCAGTGTGGGAGATCCTCTAAGGACATAGACTATAATAATTCCTGCAGTGAGTCTGGGATGTTAGCTCCTGTCAGCAACAGCCACGTGTTGGCAGTTTCAGAAGACTCTAAGGCAGTCTATTCTATTAATCCCAGAGAAGACAGTAGGAAGGAGGCCCTTTGCAGTTCCTCTCAAGGTTGTTTTGGGTGTACTGGAACTTCACGTGTTCTTCAGTTAACATGGAAGGTTGAGTTCATGTGCTTCAGCTATGATTCTTAATTACTAAAAAATAATTATAGATTTCTTATTATGGTATTTTTTAATTTCTTAGAGATTTTCTCTCAAATATGATGAGTCAAAGCCATGCTCCCTATGAAGCTGCTAATGATGCATGATAGAAGTGGTGTGCTTACCTCAAGCTAGTGATTTGACTGACATTTCTCTTAAATTGATTTTAATGTACATTTAGAATGGAATGTAAATACTTTATATGTTATGCATGAAGAACAGTTTTGGTAATCTTTGCTTTTCCAGTTAACTCACTTCCCAGTGGGAGCTGGGTGTCTATTTCTTTTTGAACAGAAATGAAAAATATTTCCTCTCATGAACGATCTTCCTGAGTCTGAATATGTTTATAAATATATATATAAGGGGAATTTTTACAGTAGTCATAGAGGTACATAATTTATTAAAAGCAATTTATTATTACTTGCAAAATTTAGGAACAGCTTACGGCCTCCTGTCATTATTAAAGAAATTGCAGTACATTAATACAGAATAAGGCAATGTTTCAATGTTAGAAACAATAATCAAAAGATAAAGTATGCCCAATGTGAGGAAATTATGTGTACATCCTTTACATGCCCCTGGCTCTTGCTTTTCTTCTTGCAAAGGACTCACATTGTTACTACATTGCTTCCTAGATCAAAAATAGTATTTTTATAACTGATCATCTCAGGAGAATGGAAAATAGTAAAATGCAATTATATTTGCATTTATACTGCTTACTTGCACATAGGTATGAAGATTCAGCAACGCTGTGCCTGTAAGACACAGACCCAGACTGGGAGAAGCACAGCCACATCACCTCGAGGAAAATGCAGAGGGGCATTGTGTGCCTCAGGGAGGGAGAGACAAAAAGAACAACTCATTCAACAGGAAATGTGCTTAGAGCAATGCTCTGAGAAAGATGTCATCCACTGCTGGGGGTGATGTTAGATTGGAATAGCTTGCTGCCTCTGAAGGCTTGCGTTGTTTGCAAGGGTACATTCGTATTTGTGCTACAACTGAGTGATCTTCTGAGAGCTGTTTGTTGCAGCTATGCCTCTCCCTCTGTACCTTGCTTTTAATGAATGTCCTAAGAATGACTTCTGACTATATAAATTGCATAGTAAAGATCATGGCATGACCTCCATATTGAACCACCTCTGTCATCAACAGTGAAATACAAGGGTACAACAGTGGTGGGTATAATTTGGGGAAAATTCACAGTATGACTGATTAGATTTTCTTTTTGACATTTAAATCATCATAAAGCCTTATTGCTGCTTTGTTGCACTGAAACCTTTGTGAATTGGATAATAAATACATGTCATATATTTGAAGGATGACTACTTTCCCTGAAATGAGTTAAACCTGACTAAATGTTGAAAATGTTACAATGCTATCAGTTGGTAAATAGGTTAGTTTCTTAGAAATGGTCTTAGAATGTACAGCACATTTGTTTTAAAATATCCTACAGCACTTACTTTAAAATCAAAACTGTATATTTTCTAGAAAATTAACTGCTAATGGACAGTTTATTTGAACAGGTAATTAAATACTTTGATAACTAATTTAATATACTGTAGCTTTTCTGATAAATGCTTTTGGGAACTGACTTCATGCCAGTATAATTTAAATAGATTTCAGAACAACTTGCAGTGGATTTGGATAATATCCTTTCCATCAGCATCTAATTGGCAGGAAACAAGATTATAGTACATGAGAAGCTCTTCAAAAAGTTGTTTGCTTGTAAGTGTGCTAAAATACCTGAATAACTCTGCGTGGCATTACACAGTGCCTACTATGTGAGTAGTCCCATTCAAGCTACTGAGACTAGTGAACTGAGTAGGTTTAACTTTCAGACATTGCTAACAAACTAACTCGCAAAAGTCGCATAGGAAAAGCTTCTCAAACTGTGAATGTCCTGTATCAGTAGATACTTTTTTTTTTGAAATTCAGGCTCAGGTCTTACTTTGTAGGTAGTCTTGATTTACAAGTTGCTTGCCCACAAGCACTGATTAAGAAATTTGGACTTTATATCCTAATAACAACCCAGATGTTGTTTCTAAAAGTTGACATTTGCCATGAGCATTTAGGACCAACTTTAATGCATCCAATTGTTTCTGTATAGTACCTTTTTTTTTTTATTTTATTCTGGTTAATATATGTCTGGTTTGCAAAAATATGTGCGTAAGTCTTTTCTATTTGCTTCTTGTCTGAAACAGTATTGGCAGAAATTAAGACATAAATAGTGACTATTATTAATGTTGGCATTAGTCTGGAATAATTTGCTATACCCACTCATCTTTATTTCACTTACTGATCATGTTGAAAATCAATGAAGCATGTGAAATTGCAAGTGACAAAGTGGAAGCATTTGCAATTCTATCCACTTCTGCTCACAAATTAACTGTTTTAATCTTCAAAAAATAAAATCCACATGATAGTGAAGCCAGCAATATGAGGTCTAGCTATGTGAAATTTGTCATACCAGTAAGAGATTTATATCTGTTGTACCAAAATTTCATGTAAGGGGTTCAGATGATAAAGCAGCTATAGTGATGTGTACCCATTTCTATTGTAGATACTTTGTACACATTGATTTATACCCATAATGCTGCTGGTTTAGTATGTAAGTTGGTGTTGATAAAGCAAGAGAAGCAGGAAGGAAGCAGCGTGGCTGAATTGCTCAAGGTCATTTATGAAGTACCTTAGTACTTGACCTTAGCAGCTGAGGTGGGACTAGAAGTTAAAGATTTTTGTAATTGTGCTGCAGACCTATCATTCCTAGAATTCTATCTAGGTGGTAATATCCACCTTACATTGCAGTGCCTTTCCTAAAGGGCACTGAACTCCAAGCTTGATTAATGGTGACACATTACTTTCTATGACAGAAGCATAAGCTCTGAATGAACAATTATTTAAATGTTCTCAGCTGAGAATCATGCCCTCGCCATCCATGCTTGATGTGCAGACATGGTCTCCTGACTACGCTTTTGCCCATCTGTTTGGATGGCATAATGCCTGTTCTCAAGTAGGTCAAAACCTTGCCGTAGGGCATGTATGCCAGGCAACAATGGCTTTCAGTGGAAGACTGCATTACACTGAAAGTCTTCACTTCTGCAGGAAGTCCTTCCTTTGGTGTAGGATTCCATCATTAGCTCTTCAGGTTTATATACTTACGCCCCCTATCTGAACAATAGCAGGACTAGCAGGGAATGGACTAATAGGATAGACAGGAGGCAAGAAAGAATGTCTCTTTGGTTTTATCTCCTATGAAGTCTGAGAAAAGCAGTATGATTTTAGTGTTTTAAAGTGTGGAACCTGCCAGACCAAGGGGAGAATGTGATATGGTGTCTGTTGTGTTAGGTTTCTCTGTCTACTTCAACTCTACATATTCAGGCCCCTGAGGCTGAAAAACAGGGAACATTGGTCAATGCACAGACCTCTGATTTCTCAAGAAGACCACTTACTGTAGGAGGTATCACATAGAGAGCAGACTGTCTTAAAATAATTCTCATTCAAGAAATGAGTGAATATATGTACATAGTTTTAATTAGTCTGACCTAAATACTTGCCTTGTTTATATCTGGTGCATAAAAAAGAAGCATATAAAATGTAGTAATGGAATTGCTATGGTGTATGATTTGCTCATTGTCTGAAAACTTATTTATAGACAGCAGCATATATATCTCTTTGTAGAAGACAGTAAAATATGTTGCATATGTTTGTCAATGTTTGTATGCTTTCAACAGAGTGATAGGAGTTGATCCTCTGAGCCCAATGGCCACTGTAATCTGCAGAATATAAACTAAGCTCTCTTAGGTTATATTAAATAATGACTCAAATTTTCCATTACAAAATATATGGACAGCTATTGTGTGTATTTTATTTCCATCCAGTATATACTAGCATAGCAATATAAGCACATAAATAGTTAAAATTATGGTTCAGTTTCAATGGCTTCAGTACCCTGAAAATCATTGAAAGGATTTAGACTGGGCAATGTCCTAAATTTCCCCCCTGTGATTTAAGGTCTTCAGAGTTATCTCAGATAGGTATTGCCTGAAATTGATATTCATATTCATTTACTTATTGAAAAAACCAAACAACCAACACACTAAAAGCTTCTGGAATTCAAATACTGCAGAAAACTACCTACAGGTTATAGTGCACTAATTCCATGAAATATAAGGGAATAAGCAAAGTGCCCTCTAGTGTGAAAAGCTTAGCATGCCTGTTCATAGAGTGTGTATTTTATATATATATATATGTATAATCATCCACTCTATTTTGAACAAGTAAGGGCATGGATAAAGCTGAACTTTTAAAATTTTACTGATAATACTGATTTTTTCACTAGTGCATTAGTTGGATTTATTGATTATAAAAGCAAGTTCATGCCCACCACCAGGAAAAATCAAACAAAACAAGAATAAATAGCTCAACTGTAGTGTTAGGCATATGCTGTCCTAAAGAAAAATGTTTCCATTATGAAATACTGCTGGTCTTTCTTTGAACATTTTCAATCCTGGTGGCCTCTGCCAATCTGTTGTGTTTCTTCCTCTCCATTCTTGCTCCATGCCATAGAGCTTGAGCTGAAGTTGCTGCTATCATTGCCTGTCTAGAACAGACAGAAAAAGTTTGAGAAGGGCTAACATCACAAAGGTTTGTACTTAAGCTTCCTCATATATACCTTATGATTGGTCAGCTATTCCCTTCTATATATAATCCAATGCAGTCTTTTAGTTAAATTGTCCAATTCACAACATGAACAATGGATCCATATTTGTATGTGTCTTCAAGTAGGCAGTCCAAAGTGCTTAAATCGAGAGCCAGAGTCTCAAGATTAGTTCATAAGTGGTCTTTCTCTGTATAGTGATTCAATACATCGGCATGCTGGCCTGGAAGTCTGAAGACAGCAGATAAATGTTAACACCTTAGGTATTTCTGTGCACACTTGTGACTCTGTGCTTCTCAGAATTCTTTAGGACTCAGTTATCTTCTGAGATGATGAGCTATTACTTAGTAGTCTAAAGGTTAGAATAGGAGATCTGGGGTCTTGGTTATTCTCAGCTTTGATCAGTAACTCTGTCACCCTAAATGAAAGACCTAGCCACCAGCGTGCCAGCAGCTCTCAAAGGGCCCCTCAGCATCCTGCCCAGGGAAGCTGTGTTACTCTGCAGCCATAAGTGCAAGAACCTCTCAGGCAGAACAAGGGGGAGCTGGAACACAGCACAAGCCTGGTGAAACCAGCCAGTTGGAAGGGACCTTAAAGATCATCTAGCTCCAACTCCCCTGCCATGGGCAGGGAACCTTCCATTAGACCAGGTTACTCAAAGCCCCATCCAGCCTTCTCTTGGACACCTCCAGGGATGGGGAGTCCCCAGCCACCCTGGGCAACCTGTTCCAGTGCCTCACCACCCTCACAGCAAAGAATTTCTTTCTAATATCTAATCTAATGCTACCCTGCTTCAACTTAATTAGCTCCAACTCCCCTGCCATGGGCAGGGAACCTTCCATTAGACCAGGTTACTCAAAGCCCCATCCAGCCTTCTCTTGGACACCTCCAGGGATGGGGAGTCCCCAGCCACCCTGGGCAACCTGTTCCAGTGCCTCACCACCCTCACAGCAAAGAATTTCTTTCTAATATCTAATCTAATGCTACCCTGCTTCAACTTAATGCTATTTTGTCCTATCACTTTCTAATATCTAATCTAATGCTACCCTGCTTCAACTTAATGCTATTTCCCCTTGTCCTATCACTACATAGCCTTGTGAAGAGTTCTACTCCAGCCTTCTTATAGGCCTCCTTTAGGTACTGGAGGGTGCTCTAAGACCTCTCCAGAACCTCCTCTTCCCAAGACTGAACAGCCCCAACTCTCTCAGCCAGTCTTCATAGGAGAGGTGTTCCAGCCCTACGATCAACTTAGTGCCCCTCCTCAGGACTTGTTCCAACAGGATGTAGCCTTTTATCTGTGATGTACCTGAAGAAACTTTATTTTTTGTTACCCTTGATGTTGTTGGTCAGATTTACTTCTTCCAGTGCTTTACCTTTCCTAAGCAGCTTCCTGGCTGTTTGGACAGTTTGTCTGTATCCCTCTCAGACTACCTTTCCCTGCTTACACCCTCTGTAAAATACATGTTCATGCTGAGCAAGGGGCTCCTTGGTTATCCGTGCAGGCCTCCTGGCATTCTTCCCTGATTTCCTCTTTGTAGGGATGCATTGCTCTTGAGCATGGAGGAGGCAATCCTTGAGTATCATCATTATGATACTGTATTGTTGGTCCATATACTTCAGATACATCTAAAAATTCTTCAGGGACCTGACTTCCAATAATTTTTTTTAAAAAGGGACAACAAATGCCGAGTCCTGGGAATGCATCACAATATACTTTCATGAAACTGCAAACTGTCAGAGAATCAAAACCAATTCAGAGTTATATAAACAATTTCCCTGATGGTTCTTCAGAGCTGATTCCAAACCACTTATCAAGCTTGAAGATGCATGCAGGGTTTCGAATAATCTTTAGAAGAACTTTACAAAATACTTTACAAAATACCCTTTTGTCACCTTTCTCTTGTCATATCCCAGAAATAACAGGCAGCCTCCAGAGACGCCCAAATAGTTGTGCTCAAAACATTAGATCAAATCCTTCTTAATATAATTCATGAATGTGCACTACAGACGTCTTGGGGTACATTAGTGGTGATGGTCTTTTCCCACCCAGAGAATTGTTACGATAGACCATAGGAAGAGTAACAACCTACTCTAAAGCACTGAGGGAGAGCTGTTTTCTGCTTCTGCTGACCTAATAAATGATGAACTGCAACAGATTTCCGAGTTTCATCAGAACTTTCGGTAGGCTTATCTCCCTACAGTTTTAGATGGCCCTCTTTTAAGCATATGATTCATTTAAGCTACATAGTCTAGAGGTCAGTCTGCAGAGGAAGATCTATAGAGGAAGCTCTAGGAAAACTAGCTGGCTAAATGTTAAGGTTAGGGGCTATGAATAATCCCCTATTATTTTCTTCCTACATTTAATCCTTTCAGTGGCAGCATTATAAGGGGGAATTATGGTTGCCTTGCACTCCTGTCATTAATACTAAGTAGGAGACAGCCTTTTTACAGATCTTACACCTTCCCAGTCAGGAGGTCTGTATTTATGGATGCTATTCTAAGATACCTAATTTCCTGTGCGCTCTGTGAAGCCTTGGTGCCTTAATACAGTTTTGGATTCCACCCCAGTGACCAGATGCCTCCAAGTTACTTCTAAAAGCTCCTGACACTTTTTTTATGTCTAGCCATTAAACCAGAAAGTTAATCACTGTTGAACTTCAAAGCTGTTATGTCCAGTGATGAGGTAACTGGATCTTAGTAAACAATAGGGTGAAGAAGTCGGAGACAAATTAGACAAATTTTACATGAGGCAGTGAAAAAGCTATAAAAGGATTTATTTTGCTTTATAAAACTAAGAATTATAAAAATCAGAGTGGTATAGGTCAAACCTAAGCAAATACAGATGTCAACCTTCATTTAAATATATTATTAAAGAGCTTTAATAGAAGTGACATAACGGAAGCTTGAATTCAAGAGTGACTCTGAATTAAAAGTAGTTCACGGAATGTCAAAACTTTACATAGAAATCTGACCTGAAGATATGTGGAACTGGTTTTGGTTAACACCATGTGAAACATCTGAAATTAATCACTATTAATAATAATTATATTTGTAGATAATAAAGGAACTATTGTTTGTATCACAAGAGAATCAGGCTCCTGAAACATTTATGACTGACAGGCTTAATCATTCCTGGATTCACTGGAGTATGTGATAGATCTGATAAAATGTGATTTAGTCTCATGAAATTTTTTTCAGGCCAGGTTGCTGGTACTAAAAATTGAAAATAGTTGATCTGTGGCAAAAAGACCTCTTTACAGTAAAGGTCAAACATCAGTTGTTCTGAAAACTGCCCTACCATGTGCTGATATTCAGTAGTTCTGTAAAATGAGGTGGGGGGGAGTCATGCCGTGGTTATCAAGAAGCATCAACACAGACAAAACCATCTTAAAAAATGTAGGTTAAATAAAAACTCAGAGGGAGGAAGGTCTGTTATCTGATCTTTCTGCTACTACCCCTGATATTTCTGTTGCCTTTTCCCTTCTGTGCTAGAAATGGTAAACATTATAAGGTGAATCCTAATGTGAAGCATTTTTGGTTGCTATTTTATTATATGCATCCCATTTTCAAGATATTTTTTCTTTGCTGTTTATCTCTCAGCTAAATTTGGAAACCTCTCTGCAGGCTGGTGTTCTGTTGAATGAGCTGGCTGCCTGAATACATGAGCGATGTGATTTTGCACCAGTTAGGGACTGTAAAACAAGAGTACTGTTCTCTGTCTTGCCAAGGCCCTCTTTTCCTGTATAAAATCTTGTCTCCTCCTATCACGTGAAAAGGCAAAGCTAACCCAATAGTTCTTTTTCTGATTAATTATCAGATTTAGCAAATATTTCTTTTGGAGGAAGGGAGGAAGAGAGGATGCCTCATATTCTAAAATATCAAATTCAGGACATTGTTAGCAAGTAAGATTAGAAAGAGTCCAGTAAGATCAGCTACACAGATCTGCCCATAGAATTCCTCCTAGGTATTGCCATATGTTGTATCTGAAGTGGCCTTTTCATTTTAAAGACCTAATTTTTATATGTCAAACTTTATGGTAAGTTACTTTGGATTTTAATTTCTAAACAGGGAGACATTCTTGCATTGTAATTCTAATCTTATATGAATAAACTACAATGCCAGAGACAAGTGTCAAGCAAATATGTATCTTATATCTAAAATCTTCAGATTTTGCTGGTTTTTTTCCTCAACCAAAATTAACAAAGTGCAAATTTGTCCAGGCTTATATTCAGAAAGACATATTTTTTCATCAGCTTTTAGCACAAAGCTTCTTCTGCATAAAAAAACTAAAACCAAACAAAACACAGTGCTAGAGAAAAGATGACAAATAGGAGGAAATGATAGAGAAGACAGAAGCAGGGCAGAGCTCTGAGGCACTTCAGCTGTGAGGATCTTGCCTGTGACACAAAAGAGAATCTGAGATGTCTTTGCCTACCTCTCTGGCTAAGTTTCAAGAGCTATGCTTTGAAGTCTATACCTGGCTCTAATGGAGGTGCTTTGGGAATCCTCTAATATTTTCCTTTTTGGTCATACATTAACCACCTTGTAAGAACACCCTAATTTCTAGTCATCTCATTTTGAGAAATACATAATATACTGCTTTCCCAGTATCTCATTTAGATAGTATTCCTGTAATGTGGTTGCAAATCTATAGTACAATAGGAACAAAATGAAAACATTTCTAAAGACATCAGTTATGACTACCACTGGCAGATACCCAAAAATTCTGTAAAAGAAAGTGCTGCATGCTGCTAGCAGCTCATAACAAGCACACTTTGCATAATATTTCCACTTTGAATATGCGGCTTTTGACATCTGGAAGTACTGCTGAAATTACTTTCCCTGAGTTTTTGCTGGAGAATATATATAAATTTCCTAGGTCATGCATGCTTTTAATAAATGAGTTTATTAACAGGAATATTCACTGATATGTGGGATTTTAATTGTGGGTGATGACATCAGAAATTGTTTTATGTTATGTAAAGATGTAAATGAGTCCATTTAAGGGACAAGGGATGTCAGATGAGAAAACTCATACGTTTCCAGAAAATGCAACAACCGATTGTTGTTAATAAAATAATTGTTGTTAATAAAATAAAAAACCCACCCAATATTAAATAAATACTGAAAAAACCCTCTTTTTACAGATTTAAAAACCAGAAATAGATATATAGTGAGTGAATAATTGTTTACTGTATGTTAGTCACCCTGCTGCAGTAGTTATTATTACTAATAATAGCTGTTTGGACCTTGAATTTGGTTAACTTTTACATCTGCTCATCAAATAAAAGTCCTTAGGCAGAGATTTGGAAAGAATCATTAGGAACCACTGACTAAACATAGTAGGACTTTGTGGAGAATTGAATGATACCTTTTTACTATCTCTTCCAGAGCAAGGGCCACCCCAAAGTCACAGGAGGTGTATTGTCATTTTCCCTGTATGGTAATTGTAGGATTTCCCTTGTCCTCTCTGGCCTTTTTCCCAAAGAGTTGTTCGCGGTATCTCTCAGTATGAGACTTGAAAGGATCCAGCTCTGCATCACACTGTCTTGGAGCATCTTCTAACCAACCCCCATGATTAGGAGCAGTGTAATTTCTCATTGCATCAAATTCAAACCAGCATCCCAAGTGATGTTTAAGGATTGAAATTTACCTGTGCATCATGGCATACAGCAATCCATGCCTCCTGTGCCAGCTCTAGAGGAGCTTTATTCTTGTAAAAGGCACCTCCAGATTGAGGAGGAATGAAAGTGAGAAGATGTATGAGTGAAGGAGAATGGTTCATGGAACTTCTACTTCCAGCAGTAGGAAAAAAAAACCCTTTTCTTTTTTGCTTGTTTTCCAGTCCTCCAGAAAATAATATATAAGACTAGAACCTTAACTTTAAACATGTGCTCGTGTTTGATTTTGGGAGTACACTTTGTTGATAAAAAAAGTTTGTATTTTGCAGTACAGTTTCAGAGTATTCCATATTTCTGCAATTAAAAAATAAAAACAAACTTGGTTTCCACTGTTCCTCAATAATATGAGGAAAAAAACGATTTTTTTGCTAGCTTGTAGCTTACTGCTCCTCTCTGCTCCCTGTTTAATTCGTTTCCTCTTCTCCCCAGCTGCTTAAGAGATTGTTCTGTCTCTGTGGCTTTGCTCTCTGAGGCTTCACACTCCTGACTTGCTCTCTGCAGTTGTCTCCTCTGCTGCTTCTCTTTGCGTAAGACACAGCAAACTGTCATTGGCAAATCTCTGAAAACATTAGGACCTGGAATTTTTGTTTTTTCCCCCTTGCTGTGCCTACATGTGGAAAAGCAAGAAAACAAGAATGGGGAGCATATCTGGTTGATGTTTATTCTGTTTCCCTCTCTATCCTGTCTAAATGATGATACATACCGTGCTTATATGTGCCTAAAGCATAACACAATCAGGGTACAGACAGTAGCATTGTACTGAAACTAAATAAATGAGACAAGAGTTTCTCTCAAAACCTTGTCAGTGATTTCCCTTAAAAGATTGCCATAAATCTCTATTTACTTCATAAAAACAACTTCTGCTGTGTATCTGCAGCAAAGTTGCAGAAAGACGGTCTTAACACATTGCCAGAGGGTTTTTCTGTCTGAGCCCAATCATGTTCATAAAAGAAAATTGAAATTATAATCATATTGGGACATTCTGTGATCCATGCTAAAAGAGATTACATTTAAATTGTAGCATTTATATTAGACAAAGCTATTTCCACTATTGATATTTTTATTGATAGTATATTTCAAGAGAAATATACTTAATTTTATAGAATTTACTGAGAAGCAAAAAAGGTCCTCTGTGCTTGTGTAAAACTTTATTTCTAGTATATTTAATTTAAAATGAAAAAATACCCCAAACCTGCCTATAAAGTAGTGTTCCTTCTTCAAGTTTTTGCTTATTAATAAACATATTTCTCAGACATTAGCAATGCTCCTTGCAGACAGTATCATAATCTTAGGGGAAAACCAGTTACCAGAATACTAGGAAAATTTAACTATATAAACTGTCATAGATTAATGCAGGAAGTGACAGCTGATTATTATTTCTGGGTTTGATCTTTGAAATTCAGAGGTGCAAAACATCTCAACTCCACTGTGTTGCTATATACATAGCAGAAGTGGTGTTCCCCAGGGCTCACTTTTGAGACCAGTCCTGTTTAATATCTTTTTGATGATCTGGACACTCTGATCGAGTGCACCCTCTGTATGTTTGAAGGTGACACCAAGTTGGATGGGAGTGTTGTTCTGCTGGAGGGCAGGAAGGTTCTGCAGAGGGATCTGAACAGGCTGGATCAATTTGTTGGGACCAATTCAACAAGGTAAAGTGCCAGGTCTTGCACCTGGGTCACAATGACTCTGTGCAGCACTGCAGTCTTGGAGTAGAGTGGGGAGAAGGTGACCCAGTGGAAAAGGACCTAGGGGTGCTGGTTAACAGCAGCTAAACATGAGCCAGCAGTAGGCCAATGGCATCCTGAATTGTATCAGAAATAATGTGGCCAGCAGGACCAGGGAAGTGTTTGTACCTCTATATGTGGCACTGGCAAGGCTGCACCACGAATCACTGTGTTCAGGTTTTGGGCCTCTGACTTCAAGAAAGATATTGAGGTACTGGTGCATGTCCAGAGAAGGGCAATGGATCTCGTGAAGAATCTAGCACTCTGGAGCAAAAGTCCTGTGAGGAGCAGCTGAGGGAGCTGAGGTTGTTCAGTCTGAAGGAAAGGAGGCTCAGGGAAGACGTTATCACTGTATACAACTACCTGAAAGAATTTATGGTGAGGTGGGGGTTGTCCTCTTCTCCCAGGCAACTAGTGACAGGAGAATAGGAAACAGCCTCAGATTATGCCAAGGGAGGTTCAGGTTGGATATTAGGAAAATTTCTTCACATAAAGAGTGGTCAAGCATTGGAAGGGGCTGCCCAGGAAAGTGGTGGAGTCACCATCCTTGGAAGTGTTCAAAAAATGAGAAGTGGCACTTCGTGGTGTGGTTTATTTGGCTTGGTGGTATTCATACGAAGGTTGGACTTCATGATCATGGAGGTCTTTTCCAACCTTTATGATTCTATGATTCTGAATTTATTTATATATTTATTTACTGACCGTCTGTAGATGGACTCATACATAGCTGTGTTGTGAGTGGGAAAAATGAGCATAGGGCTAGTAGTGGGGATGGCCCTTCAGTATGAGACTTCAGCTGAACTTGAATTCCTGTTGTAATTCCTGTAACATGCTCTCACTGAGCTGGCAGCACTCAAAGTTACAAAAGGGGTTATATTATTTCTCTGTATCTTGGTACATGTGGAACCCAGGATGAAGCAGCTAGAGAGACCTGCAGAATTTGCACAGCATCAGGGGGTTTAGGGGTGTAGGAGGGATATGAAGTCCCATTTCTTTTCCCCCATATTTCTGCACAGTGTAGATACAGTGTTGGAAAGTTTCCTGCCAGTTGAGCTCTCTTGATACTAGAATTGAGAGCTAAAGGAAACCAGCCACCTGCAGCATTAATTATTGAGACATTTACAGCTACTTGAAAAACTGCCTTAGCTTCCTGGCCCACATCAATGTTATAATTTTAAATAATTATTGGGTCATTCTGTTCACTGAACCAGCCAGTTTAGAACTAATGAAGACTTTAAGTTATCTGAAATTTGAGTAACTGCAACTCATTAGTCATCCTGAACATTATTGATCATTAAAAGATGTTATAGTAAGCTTCCCTGAAATCTGATTTCTTTCAAAAAGAAAGGCTGAACCACCTAAGCTCGATTCCCTTACTAGCAGGTGGGAGAGTGAAACTGCCAATAGCACCCTGTGGCATCAGAGGCAGTCAACAGCTCTTGGGAACTGGCAGATGCTTAGGGCAAAACTGCTTTCCTCAGGGCGTGGAGATACTGGTTGTGCTCTGTATTCAAGTGGGCATTTGTATAGCTGGTGACAGGTAATAATCCTTTCACGTGCTGGCACCTCCTGGATATTTGCTTTGAAGGGAAAGGGGACAGGTAAAGGAAAACAGTGTGCACAGTGGATAGATCATCCCAGAGCAGTTTCCTGCAAAATGAACAAAATCTGTGTTTCTCTTTAGGCTAGGTGCACTGACACAAGGATTAGATTGCTAATTTTCTGTAAACTGATGCAAGTTACAGCCATCACAATAAAAAGGAAGTACAAAGAGGCTTTCCGCTTTTCTGGTTTTGCTCTTGATATTACTTAGCTTATGGGTGCAAGTGAATCTCTATCACTTTTTTTTTTATGAGTATGAAGGGACTAAAGAGAATGGTACAAGTCTGGTTAGAGGGAGCTGTTTCCCTAGCCTGTGCCTGGGGAAGGAGGTTGCAACCCTGCTTTTTTCAGCAGTCTGCATGCATTCCTACTGCTCTTGGCACCGGAGGATGATTCTCGACAGCATCAGAAGGGGAAGACATTGGTCTCTGGACTTCTGACTCTCAATCTCTGTCCTTTCAGCTGTTTGTAAGCCATAGGAGAATGAGACGGTTCTGTGCTGAACCCTTCCTGCCAACCCAAGGGGAGAAATTGGGTGCTTTGTGTTAATAAGGAAAGGATTACATGGGGGAAGGTGGAGGCAGGAGAGTGTTCTTAAATGGAAATTGCTCCTGCAAGCACACTTGTCTCCCAGTCTCCCTAACTTCCTCACTACTTACCTAGCATATTTCTACTTCTAACTCCTGTAGCAGTATTTTAGCTATGCATTCGAAAAGTCTTAAAGTATCTTTTAATTCTGCCCAGTACCTATTTTCAATGTCATGCAGTGTTGTTCACTGTTTGACTTGCTTTTTTGTAGCACTTTAACAAAATGTGGACTTTCTGCTGTGAAGATATGATTGCTACAGTATCTCTGTTGCCAATTACAGTTCAAGTTTATTTGTTGATAAAATAATTTTTCATATGACTAAGGACAGTTCAGGTCGCAAGAGGAAATTTTTCTTTCAAGGAAAACAAATGTCAACAGCTGCAAATGTTGTTAAGGTAATAAAATGGGCTAAGATCAATAAATATAATATGACATATCCTTCATTGGACCTCTGTTCAGGTTTCAGAGATGTTTGCACAATTCCCACCGAAGCCTCTCTTTTTCATCAAAAGCAGAACTTTACCAGTCTATTAATATTTTACTTTACTATGTGTGTTTTTGTTATTTATCTGTCCCTATGAGTAACTCACAACTTTATTGGATTTGTGCTAACCTCATTCCCGCAGGACTCAGACTTGTAATTGTCTTATATTTCCCAAGTGGGGAAACAAAATGAAGAGAGATCAAAAACCTGGTTTTGATAATTCTGCTTGCCCTGTAGAGTTCCTGACTCTGGGAATAACCCTATTGCTGCTAGTGAAGCTTTTGTATGGGGCAAATCTCAGCTGTTACAAACTTGAAGGGCATATCTAAATCTGTCTGAGCCAACTCCTCGGTGATGGGTTCAAAGTGAGCATAGGAAATGAACTCCAGGCTCCCCACACCCAGTCTGATGCTTTGCCAGCAAGGGACCTCCAGCACGGATTTAGCCTGTGAAAGGTGTGGGGTGAAGCTTCCCCAGACACACCAGAGCTGTGGAGCTGTGTCTCCTCACCGGGGCAGGCAGCTGCAGGTCCATGAACCCAGCACCCTGATACCCACTGCCACTGCTGCAGAACTGGTGTCATGCTTCCTTGGCTTCCCATAACTTTACTATGGTGAACATTGTCTTGGGGAAAAAAGGGATCAGACACATTTTATGTGACCTCAGCTAGTTGCCAGGAGGTCACTGTCCAGAGATTATGGTGCTGTAAATCCCATGTTCCCAAGCAAATCAGTCTCTTTCAAGTGTTTTTCTTCATTGTTTGCTAGTCAAAACGTTTTATTACGTAGGCTTTGGCATCATATAATTGAAAATACTTGCATAGGTAAAATGGAGTTCAACCTCTTACAGTTTTTTGGCATTTCCTCGTTAGGCACATTAAAGTAGGATTTTTAAAGAAAGAGCACCATCTTGTGGAAGTACATGTTCCGCTGTGCAGAACACCTGAAATCCTGTTGAGAGCCCCGCAGTTATACTTAGGCACTGCATGTTTCAGCAGTTGTAGTCTCTATAGTTACGGTTTTACTGCTGAGAATTAACGAAATAAGAAAAAAAAAGAAGGCGAAGTAACATATTTCTTTTATATTATCATAAAGATTCATGAAGACAGATCTGGAAGCAAAAAAATAATTTCAGAGTTTATTGTAGTAGATAAACATTAAGTAAGGTGATACCTCTATACATACTCCAGGAATACAAAGTGATGAAACTAGATTTGAGGCTAATTCCTGAGAACATGAACTTGAGGTTTATGATTCCTGCAGAAACTATTTTAGACTGTAAGTTTAGACTATACAATTTCATATAATTTGCTAGACCAAGACAAGGGTCTTTAAAAGGGAAGACATAGTACTGTCCTTGCAGTAAAGCCAGCTATTACAGCCTGGATTTAAGCCTATAGTGCATGTGTTGTGCAGCAGTCACTTCTGTGCTAGATGTTAATATGCTGTAGGTGAATTGCAGTTTCTTAGACCTTCTGTTATGTTTGATATTTCTCTGTGCCTCCGTACTGGTCTTTAAAAGGGAAGACATAGTACTGTCCTTGCAGTAAAGCCAGCTATTACAGCCTGGATTTAAGCCTATAGTGCATGTGTTGTGCAGCAGTCACTTCTGTGCTAGATGTTAATATGCTGTAGGTGAATTGCAGTTTCTTAGACCTTCTGTCATGTTTGATATTTCTCTGTACCTCCGTACTAGCTGGCTGGTTTCAGGCTTTGTTTTCCAGAGTCCTTAACTATAAAAATGTCAGATAGATAATTATAGTATATCAGAATAGTCAGATAGAACTGCTTCATTAAATGGAAATGAGATGATAAATTGAATCTATTTATGTGAACTAATCAGTTTACTCAAGCTATCACTTATTTACATAAAATCAAAATAAATCAGTACTCAAAATTTACATTTTTTTACTGCACTTTTATTTTCATGCGTATGTGGCACTCCCACATCCTCCAGTGTAGTTGCTACAGCTCTTAGCATAGAGCTGTTTACAAAGAGTAGCTGTTGAAATCAGGTCTGGTATTGCATGCCCATGACCAAGAACATACAACTGGCCCAGCAAGAATACCAGCATTCACCAGGCAGCTGCATCACACTGGCATTGATCATTTGGTATGTCAGAAATAAAGCCTTTGGACAGGAGCAGAAAAGTATCTTGCTTCAAAACTAAATACAGGATGTCTTTTGTCTTCACATAACAGCAGAAGAGATTCTCCTATGACAAATACTCTGTTGCACTGATATTATTTTAACATTTTATATGTATATATGTAAGCATAAATATGTATAATACAGATGTATATTTTCAGTTATATACATAATACATATATATGTCTCTGCAGAATAATTCACAAAAGTTGATTCAGTGAATAAGTGAACAATTTACATTTTTATGTCTTTTTTCAACATATAACAACTTTGCAATAACTGTTGATGGAAATGCAGCTCAAAATGGATATAACTTAAGGACTTGAAAAATTACTTAGAAATGCTTTGTATTACCAGGGTGGTTTTCATGATCATGAAAATAATTTTTATATTCCCATTTAATGTCATAGTCATCCTATATAGCCATTGATTGTTACTACAATTTCATGTCAAATGTTGTGTGTTTAAAGTAAGCTCTGAATCAAACTGAAACACATGCTTTGATATGTTAATCACTCTTTAAGCAGAAGATTTCCTAAAAGCTTCCTTGTAAGCTTTTGAAAAAGTCAGACTACTTCTGATGGCTTCCTGAAAAACTTCAAACTGTAGTTTTCTTTTTAGAAAGTAGCTTGTTGTTATATTGCTGAAGGGTAGGCTAACATGACCGATCACGGTGATACCTTTACTCCTATTCTGGTAAGTGTGTTTTCTCTATGCTCTGCTAATGGTTGTGTATTTAAGCTAAAAGTATATATTAAAGCCATAAAGTCTGATGTGTCTACCTGCAGTGAATGCAGATCAAAATGAGCACAAGCTATATATTACACTGTCATCTGAAAGATCAGTGAGACCCTTTGACCAAATATGAGAGAAAAATACAAGTGCTGCCAAGTAGAAGAGACTGGAGATCTAAGAGCCTTTAACCATGCTTAGGGATACATACTTCCACAGAAAACACAAGAAATTTTGAAAGATGTTTTGACTATTCATTTTTAATATGAATCATCTTTTTGTTGGTGGCTTTTTTTGCAGGCATATTGTTTTACTTTAGAACTTTACTTTAGAGGTAAAGATAGAAATTAGCACCTTGAACTTGTGTAAACTGATTTTTTTTCTAGAGTTTTTGAAAATTTATTTTATCTTGCAATGCTAAATGTTCTCTGCATGCAGGTAAATAATTATTCTTTAACTTGAAACCTACTAGGTGCTGGAAGTGAAAATTCACAGAATTTGGCTGTACATATTCTGAATTCTGTAGCTTTGAATGACTATTCTAATGGATTTGACATTTGTTAACTTTTCCTCAGTTGCTGCTGCTTTGCAGTTTTGGGGAGAATGTTTTATCTTTTATGTTGCTCAAAAACCTATCAGATAATGTTCTGAAACAAATGTCTGCAGCAGCTTCAGATATTGTGACTTTTCTACTAAGTGAGAGATGCCTACCCTTGGTCTGGGTCGCCTCAGGTTTTGACAGAAGCAAAGATGTACTTTCATCTCAGCCACTGGAAATCAGAATCCAGTGCATCAGTGAAAATAATTTTCATTAGTAGTTTGATCTATTATTGCAGCCTATAAAGTGTAATATGTGTGTGTGAATCTCTGTGAAAAAGGCAGAATACTATAAATGGGTTTACATACCACTTTGTATAGTTTAAGAAAGTAATTGCCTTTACTCAACGTCTGTTCATGTTTAAGATGTGTGAAAAGTTTCTTAGTGTTAGGAACAGCTTTTCCTTTTTTGGTGTGTGTGATGGGTGCTTGCTTCTGAAATCACACATAGAAATACATCTGCCTGGAATCTAAGAGCCACAGCTCTACTGGAGATGGAAGGGGGTGCTGTAATTTTATCTTTGTTTTGTCTGAGGGCTTTTTCTCCCATGACTCATTATCTCTTATTTAAAAGACTGCATGAAGTTTTGTTCTATAGTGTTCTCTCTGCTGTAACTGCAGTTACAGTATAATACTCAGATTTTGATATGCACAGCGAATTAATTAAGACAAAATCATAGAAACCCCCAAACTTATTTTGATATGCACAGCGAATTAATTAAAACAAAATCATAGAAAACCCCAAACTCTCTTGTTCCTCTACCTCCCCAAATATAAGAAATTCCAGATTCTGTAATGATCCTGGCTTTGTAGAGTTACTCAAACTTGTAAGAGACTGTGGAATGTGTATTCCTACCAGGAGCAGTAGCTATCTTTTGTTTTATTATGTGTATCAAAGCAATTTCAAGAATCTGGCCCTGTATTATGTAATTTGTCAGGATTCATACTAATCCAAAGAGGTTGTTAAAACAATTACATGGAAGTTGACAGGAAAGCAATGTTTAAACATTCTACATGAAGCACTTAATTTTAACTATGCTTATAAGGAAATTTCCTTGCCAAAAGCTGGATAAAACTTTCTATCGTGTTTTGCCAAGGTGAACATTAAGGTGTTGTTTGTTACCTGGTGAACAAAAAAAATGCAGCCATCAGCTACTTAAATTTAAGTCACAGTCTTTGTGTGGCCAAGAAAGCACAATTTCCCTACTCTACCACATGCTATCTTTGATAAATTTCTGTAGATTTGTCCCAGCCCTGTGAAGCACAGTCTGTTGGTACTGCTGCCTGCTGCTTTTCTTACTTATAACCCTGAGTCAGTAATCTTCAGTCTGCCCGATTTTGATTTGGTATAGAGCATTTTTTACCCAAATTACAAAAAAGTAAATCAGGATTAGTTCTGAGATCCATTGACTTTCCAGTAGTGCGCACAAGTTCTTTCCCCTGATTACACTTGTGTAGGCAGGCTGTGCTTGCAGCTGGGCATTTGAGAGCTTTAAGAATATCTATAGAGTACAACACATCTATACAGATGTTATACATAAGTTGATTAATTCTGGCTCCAGCATAGCCAGAAGTCTAGAGAAATTCTGCACCTTTCACAATGTCCCAGTTTCAGAGATCCTATTCTTTCTATCATTCTTGAGTGGGGATTTTGTGGTTTCTTTTTGGCTGCTGCAGGTTGCTAGGGTCTGTTTGGCCTGGTGCTGTGACAGATCCCACACCTGCACTGAGCTGGTGGTGCTCTGTGTAATCCCATGACTCAGAGAAGAGGTGACTCCCACCAGTGTTTGCTTTTCTTGTCATGGCCTTCTCTTTGTATTTTGTCACCCACTTGCAGAGAAGTAGAAAACTTGTTCTCCCAGATCACCAGACCATTGTTTCACATATCATGAATCAAGAATGCTGGTAGTAAATGGCAGAATTTGCATGCTTTGATACTCTATGATTCACATTAATAAATTCAACAGAAAGTATTAGTGCTGACTTTTCCTGCAGAGTTAGAAAATTTTGAAACATACTCCTAATACAGGGACAATTTGGGTAAAATTTCAGCCTCATTGCACTTTGAGCAGTGTTGTCACAAATGTCACATACAAGTAGCACGATAATAGCTCCGGAGAACAGATGTGATTGCCTTTTGTACTGTTTAGCTTGCATGAAACAGAAGGGCATACAGTTCTGTACGAATTTTTCATAAGGGATATGAATACTTGTCCCACTCGTGAGCCTTAAAGTTCATTTCAGTAAGGCTAGATATTTGCTGTTCTATGGAGTTCAGTATTCTAACAACAAAGTGAGAAAAAATTCATGAGAAGTACTTGGTACTCCTATCTATCAGTGATTTTGAAGGCCCATCTTAAACCTTTCCCTAAAATATGTACTTCATGGTAGTTCTGAGCAAAGCTGCTTATGTGCAAATATTTTTGCAAGACTGAAACTCTAGAGACTTCTCATGAGTTAATATCTGGCCTTTTTGCTGAGCTTTAAAATATCCGGAAATTAACTAAACAATAATCCAGAATTATATCCCATATTTTTCCAGATGAAACATTTTTTTTTAATGCATATATTAAAAACAGTTTGCAATTCACCTTACTGTCTTTTCTCTTGAACGAGGCAACAAGTCTATCTAATTTTAATAACAGCCATAATGACACTTCAAAGGACCCCTGATTTATTTCCTCTGTAATTGCCTTCTGCTTCCATTAGAACTGTTTATCACTAATTTAAACAATACATAACACAAAGGGTTTATTAAATTATAACTGTGTATATTAGCTATGGAAGGACTATAAATTTGAATTAACTAAATGCTGGTGTGTCTTTCTGCCAAGAAGGAATGACGATACGGCTTGCACAAAACTTTTATTTTGTACGTAGTTTGTATTTATCATCTCTCTGTTAAAGTAATAATGAAACAGTAATGGACCAGTGACTGAGTTAAAACTTTAATAATTTAATAGTTTGAATTTAAAAGATTTAATAGTTTGAATAGTTTGTTGTTTTGTTTTTTTCCATACAAAGCTGGCATGCTGATACCAGTAAGTCGAGGTGACATAATCCAAATTCCTGTTTTTCTTTGATCTGCACCAACAATTTTGGATTGAGCATTCTGTGTTGTATAGCAAGTGCCCATTTCTCTCTCAGCTGTTCATGGATTTCTTATCTCAGAAGCAAGTACTGTACAGGGACATAACAAACACGGGAGAAGCTCCAGCAGGCATCATTTTTTCCAGTAGCATCCTTTTCGCAACAAAAGACGTCGCATCTCCCCAGAATTATTGACTGTCTCCGTCTTTGGCAAGTCCTCTTTTACCGACAGATGACGTTAGAGAACATCCCCCGCCGTGGAAGAGGCAGTGGGGCAGACCCCGCTGGCCCGAGGAGTGGCGGCGGGCGGGGCCCGGCGGCAGGTGGCGATCGGGGGAAGGGGATGGGGAGCGCTCGGCTCCCGACGGCTGTGCTGGTGCTGGTGTGGATGTCGCACACTCCGGGAACGTGCGGGAGAGGGGCTCGGCTGGTTGTGCATAATCAGCCTTTCGGCTTTGCAGACCTGAAAACGAATCGATTGCTTTCGTGTTTCAACCTCGTCTCTTTAAGTAGAAACAATGCCTTAATATCCTATAGGTTATTGATGACTGCTTCAGGTTCAAGTCCTGCGTGAGATATATATATTATAATATTTTGCTAGGAAGATGTCTGTTTGTCTCGTGGCATTCAACAAATAACTCTTGCTAGGAATAAAATGAATTGTGCACGTTAATCTTCCCTTCTGTGTCCATTAAAATGAAAATTGGCCCCTAAAGCATCTGTGTCAACTTGGCTATTCCCTAAAGATTTAGTCCCTGAGTCCTTGTTAAGTTTGTGATGTGTATCAGTGTACATCTGAGAAACAGCCTGATTCATATGCCATGCAATACTGAGTGTTTGTAGATGTCCGTTAACTGTATCTTGCTTGACAGAGATTAGAAAGTGGGCCCTTGTGGTTTAAATAGGATATGCATATACTTAAAGAAAAGCCTACTTAGTGGCTGAGGGGCCACTTTCTAATCTCAGATACATAGCATGCTTTGCCTGTTTGCTGTTTATGGAGAACCATGATACTGAGCAGAGATTAGCGTGAATTGAACCTGTGCATTCTGCAATGAGTTACCTGTAAGTTAATAAATATTTTAAAATCATTTCTTGAACCATAGAGGTGGATTTTTTTCTTCTTTTACAGTGTATCAGCAGCTTTCCTAAGCATTTTTCTAAAGCCTCTATTTAAAAGCCAGTATGCAACTTTGATGTGACCTTTGGTAGGATGATTCACAGATTATTTTTGCATGAATAGTTTGATACCCACATTTGTTCTCTTTTTATCCGCAATTGCAAGTCATATGGGGATAGTTAGCTTTGTTTTAGAGGCAACCACTAAGGTGGATTCTTTTAAACTATCTTCCTTTTCACTTGTTTTTGGCCTTGTTTTCCTTTCTTTTTTCCTGAAGAAATGTCCTCATCTTTCTTAAGATGAAGCTTTGTTTACACTTCATAATCATCAGAGAAGGCTCATTTTTAAAATGCCTCAATTGACAGAAACCCAGTGCAAGGCATAATAGACAATATTTAAATATTTGTAAGTCTCTTCCAATTATATGCAATCCTTCATCAACAAGACACCAAAAGGTATTCTGTTTTTTGGCTGGGGAACCTCATGAGGGGCTGCTGTTCACCTTGCACAGCACTGTTGTACTCGTGTTGCTCACAGAACCCTCCCTCTGCTGACTGGATAGGATAGAAAAAGATTGGCTCTGCTTTTTTTATTAGCTGAAGTAGAAAAATACTAAGCTTCTTAGTATTCATCGCTCTAGATAATTCCTTTGAACATCTACATGTACATTAAGATGCTTGTATGCTGAATTGCATGGAAAACCAAATGCAAGAGAGCTAAGTCCTTACTTGGGTGGTAGATGAAGTCTTTTTTCAGCGATAATCATGTCCACTGTTAGCCCTTTATCCTTTTATCTATGTAGCCTAGTTTCATGGAGAAAGTTTCTTATTCTCCAATCTAAGCCATTTTCTCACCTATGTCATGTTTGCAATACCTGTGCACCAATACTCAGTGTCAGCAGAAACAACTGTTCTGTCAGGCAGCCTTTGCTTTGTAACAGTTTTGAAACCTATTCATAGAGTATAACATTTGTTTTACCTAGCCAAGTAGTTTATTATAAGTCATTAAGGAATGCGTTTGAAAGTTGCAGCGTTCATAGTGTGTGTGTGTGTTTGTTTCAGGGTTTAGGTCAGTGGTATTTTCTGTATCAGCTGGAGGAAAGGAGTAAAAGTGTTTTCTTTTCTCTGTGTATGCTTCCAGGGCTGATGGATCACAGTCAACAGAGCAAAAAGGGCTCCACAGAGCTGTACCAATTTCTGTGGATAGTAACATGTCAGAATAGCCATAGGCACAACTCCTGTGTTCTGCTATCCTTACAACAAAACATCAAATGAGGTCTGAGCCAACTAGATTTTAACAAAAGCAACATTTTGTTAATAGTTTCTATAAAACTAGCTCACCAAATTCCTGAAGAAGCCAGTAAACAAGAGAAACAAGCCAGTAAGCAAGATAAACCCCATGTTTATCAATGCATAAACCAGAATTTTTTCATTATATAACCTGCCAAATCCATAGAACAAAAACATTAATGTTGAAAGTAACTCTTCTGATGGAAAAGGTCATGTAGTTTTGACAACAATATTTTATAGACATAATAGTTAATCTTAAATTTTCTTAAATGAATGAATGAGCAAAAACATTCAGTGCTCTGAATTGAGCCACAACCAATCCGCAAACAATCATGAAATAAATTATTATGAAGGCAAATATATTACAGCTTTAATGCTTGATTTAGGAAGCACTGAAAACTGTTAAATCATGAACATCCTTTATAACTGACGCAGAAGTTTTTCTTCTATACTTCTGGATTTTTAGGACAATGTTATTCACTGCTGGAAGTAATTTCTTTTAATGAAGAAATAATTAAAAAGTAAGAACCTGTCAGTGAAGACTTTCCACTTAGCACTACTCAGCTGCCAGAGAAATATCTGTGTCTTCCCACTTAGCATAGATGCTGAGCACCCATCATTTCTGTGGAGGGTGATAGGATATGAGGATGCTCAGAATGTGTTGAAAAGGGCCTGTGGTTAGCAACACCTCCTGGGAATCATTAACTGAAACAAAAGGGAGAGAAACAGGTTTTAATTTTTAAAATTGCTTCTCCAGAGTCAGCTGCTTGTAGCTGCATATTGCTGAAGGGTGAAATCATTTGTTAAACAAGCAGACTGAAAAAAAGAAATTAAATTTATAAACCCCCCACTTTTACAAGCATTGGTGCCTATAGTTTTATGTGGTACTTCTGTCTGCAAGATTCAATATGATCTGTACTTTGGTGATTACATCAGGAACATTTAGTGAAGGAAGATGTTGTCATTTGAACTGTGCTGTGCCACTGATTACAGCTATTAAGCTGCTGCAGTGTGGCAACAGTGCAGAATGAGAAAAATCCTGCATTCTCTGAAGCATGCCATGCTGCCTCTGCTACAGACTACTTGTGTGGTTCTGATCAAGTCACATAATCATAAATCTTAACAGACAGTCAAGAGATGGTCTTGACATATGGTCTCCATTTGGAACATTTGATACCATCTAAAGTTTGCACTTCTCAAGAACTCCCAGGAAGAATGACAATATTTATTTGGCCGTGTAATACAGAGCTAGCTGAAAAAAAGTTGTGTATGGTACTTCATCCTGGATGTAAAATTAACAGTTTGGGCTGAAATTTGCCAATGTCAGTCTGAATTACTGATGTATAGTGAAAAGTAAAAAGCAACCTCATCTCAAACTGCACAGAGAGAGACTTCACAAAGATATTTTGAATCACTGGGGTGCAATGGCAAAATAGGTGGGTGTTAGCAAGATCAAGTTAAGTGTAAGGCCTGCTCTTAAGCAGGCAGTTCAGTACCTTCTTAGTCAAAGAGCAATGTCAGAATGTCAAAAATATTTTTAAAACCCTGTCAGGAGAGAATAATAGACATCAGGCCACAAAGAGTGTCATCATCCAGAGTAGTTCATTATGCTAAATTTTAGGAAATGTAAAAGAAGACTGGAAATATTTTAAATTTAGAAACTTTCCATGAAGATCTGGATCAGGACTAGGGAATTGATTGTCCCTCTATACTCAGCACCAGTGAGGCCGCACCTTGAGTGTGTTCAGTTTTGAGCCCCTCACATCAAGAAAGACACTGAAGTGCTGGACCATGTCAGAGCAGAGCTACAAAGCTGGTGAAGGGTCTAGAGCACGAGGCTTCTGAGGCGCACCTGAGGGAGCTGGGGGTGTTCAGTCTGGAGAAAAGGAGGCTTAGGGGAGACCTAACACCTGAAAGGAGGTTGTAGCCAGGTCAGGGTCAGCCTCTTCTCCCAGGCAACTACTGACAGGACAAGATGAAATAGCCTCAAGTTGTGCCAGGGAGGTTTTCAGTTGGATATTAGGAAAATTTTTCCCACAGAAAGAGTGGTCAAGCACTGGAACAGGCTACCAAGGGAAGTGGTTGATTCGCCATCCCTGGAGATATTTGAAAGTTGTGTAGACATGGCACTTGGTTCAGACATGGTTTAGTGAGAGACTTGGAAGTGCCAGGTTTATGGTTGGAATTAATCTTAAGGGTCTTTTCCAATCTAAATGGTTGTATACAGAATCTATTATGTAAGAAGATAACAAAACTTGGAATTCAAATGTTACATTGCAGTTCATGTTTGTTTCCTTCTGCAAGCATCTCCCAAGGAGCCAGATGAACTTTTTCTTCTGCTTCTGTACAGCTATTTATACTGTCTGGGATAGTGGTATTTCTTGACCCAAACATATTCTGAAAGAATTAGTAGTTGTCAAAGGATTCCGTGAATAAGAACACCTTTCACCTTCTTATCCTGAGTGTGAAGTGGTTTGATTTGGATCCTGTATTTCAAGAAAACTCTCATTCCTTAAGAATCGGGTCAAATGTTTTAAAACTAAGCACAACATAAAAATAAAACAAAACACCACCACCACCATTCCAATAAATGTGCTATGTTGGTCTTTATCTTCTCTGTTATATGATCCAAATGTTGTCTTCCACTGACACATTTTTCAGGCATTTCTTTAGCACCTTATGCAACTGTTGTGGAATAGTTTTCAAGCCTTTTTTTTTCATAGTTTCATAGTATGTTAAGGGGTTGGAAGGAACCATAAAGATCATCTAGTTCCAACCCTTTCTGCCATGGGCAGGGACACCTCCCACTAAACCATGTTGCTCAAGTCCTTATCCAGCCTGGCTTTGAACAGTGCCAGGGTTGGGGCATCCAGAACCTCTCTGGGCATTGTGTTCCAGTGTATTAGCATCCTCACAGTAAAAAACTTCTTCCTAATATCTAGTCTAAATTTTCCCTCTTTTAATTTATACCCATTACTATTTTTTCCTCCTTTTTAATTTTTATCATGTTCTCATCATCTTTCAACAGAATTATGCCCTCCTCTTTTAATATTGCTAAGAGTTATGCTTCTCTAGGAATATCTGCTTATGACATGATCCCTCTTGGCTGGACTACACACATTGTTGTATAAATTGCATATAATTAACATTGCAAAATTTGAATGTTCTCCAAGATGAACTGAACTGAAATCTGAACCGCCGTTCTCCTATTCTAGGCCTGAAACTTGCATCTAATTTCAAGATACTGTTAAAATACAAACCTTGGCTAACTGTGTGTGTTCACAACCCAGAAAGCCAACCATATCCTGCTCTGCATCAAAAGAAGCATGGCCAGCAGGTCAAAGGAGGTGATTTTGTCCCTCTACTCTGCCCTTGTGAAACCCCACCTGGAGTATTGCATCCAGATCTGGAGTCCTCAGCACAAGAAGGACATCGACTTGCTGGAGCAAGCCCAGAGGAAGAACACAAAGATGATCAGAGGAATGGAGTACCTCTCCTATGAAGAATGGATGAGAGAGTTGGGTTTGTTCAGCCTGGAGAAGAGGAGGCTCGAGGGAGACCTTATAGCAGCATTCCTGTACCTCAATGGGGCTTATCAAAAAGAGAGAGAGTGACTTTTTACATGGGTTGATAGTGATAGGACGAGGGGAACAGTTTTAAACTACAAGAGGAGAGATTTAGATTGGGTGTTATGAAGAAATTCTTTACTCAGTGGGTAGCAAGATGGGATTGATTGCTGGGAGAAGGCATGTCCCAGTCCTTGGAGGTTGTTCAAGATTAGGCTGGATGGAGCCCTCAGCAACCTGATTCCATGTGCCCATGACAGGAGAGTTGGATGTAGAGGATTTTTAAGTTCCTCTGTAATCACAACCAATCTATAAGTCTATGAGTCTATGAATTCTATTTCTGTATCACTAACTCTATTTACCTGAGTTCTGATGTGATTATAAGATACTTGAAAACCTTATGCTATATTTTGCTACTTTTTATTTACATTTGACTTTCCTTGTGGGTTCTTTACAAACAGGTTTTCCCTCTAATAGGGAAAAATAATCTATTATCTTTTTAATTTGTGCCCTTTTTCTGCTTTATATTCTCATTTTTTGAAGATTAATAGGATATATTAGTTTCTAAGTATTTGCTTGAATACAAGATATTTTCTATGCTTTTGACAGCTCCCATATAACTTGCATTGCATTGATTTGGATTTTGTCCTGCCTGTCTGTTGGGTTTTGTCCTTTTGCATTTTTTGCATATCTGTTATGTTTCCTATATGTTCTTTAACTATGCTGTGCACATTATTTTATGCTGCAATTTGACACCTCTGTTTGTGTTTCTCCTTGTTTGCTGCTTGTGGTAAACCCATGCCTGAATCTTGAGTCACCTTTCACATTCTGTTTCATTATTAACTGTGGAGAGTCTTCCAAATATTCCACATGGATAAGTATACCAAAAATCTTAACATTTTGAAAACTGACACCCACCCCCATTCTCTCAGGCTTTATTTCAGACTGCATCCACCCTTATGTTCAGGAGATACAATTGCAATATATCTAGATAATAGAATTTGGTTCAAGTTTGTTCTAGATGACTTGCATATTAAAGAGCTCCGAAGACTTGGCAGCCCAGCTGCCAGGAATCAGTGACCTTCTATAGACAATACAGGCAGAGCACATGCAGGTTTGCATAGGGATAACTGAGTGAAATTAATACAAAGTATCCATCATCTATGTGGTAACAACCTCCATTCTCTCCCCAAATACAGCGTTGCCTTCTTCAGTCAAAAACGCAAGTACTATACTGCATCCAGTATGATTTAGCTTGAAGTTTTAGAAATAGTTTGTTAATTTATCATTCATATCCTATCTTTAATTACCCTAAACACTCCATGAATTTCAACAGCAAGACCGAAAATGTATAAAATCTTTTACTATATGCCATAACTTTAAACCTTCTGGAAAGGCTTAGCATCGTTATATGCAAGCAAATCAAACAGTACTGGGAAATGTTCCTGGATGGTCAAACACAATCATCTGTAATAGTAATCTGTTGGCCCAGACCCTGATGCACTTTTCATTCACACTACTTTATACTTTTTCCAGGCAATTGCTAATTATGGTGTGGGAATAGGACTGTTGGAGGGACCATTCCTAATAAGCAGTTTGCTTGCAGCCTCTTTGGATACTTCAGTGTTGACTAGCATATTTGTGTAGTCTTCTGTGCCAGTTGGCCACAATGGTTGGGAAATTTCCCAAGCACATTTAGTTTACTCTGACAAATATAGCTTTCTGTTTCCCACTAATGATGTCACAGCCTCCATGCCAACTCTGCTATCTCTTCTGTTTTAACTTTGACACGTTATGCCTGCCTCTTTCTTGTTGTGTTAATAGCAGCTCTGGAAATGGGCAGTAGCAGTGAAACACAGTAATGTTTGGGATGGGATTGCTTGGGAGGATCATCTTTGTCTAAACTGAAATGAGAAACAGCTGAACTGACAAAGAGTCTTTGAAAGGGTATCCAGGGAAGAGATTTGTGTGTGGTGTAAGTTGTTGATAATTGTAAAAGCTTATTTTTAGCCCCCATGAAAAAGAATGGTTTTTTTAAACCATGGAGCTTGATCAAACGTGTCATTTTTAATTTAACTACAGCATTCTCTAAAAGCTGTTTGCCATTTTATCTTTTAGATGCATTAATAGCAAAAATTAAATTGCAGAAATTAGGAAAACGTTTTGAAGGTTCTTGTAAAGCAAATGCAGAGTTCACTAGTTCATTTAATATGTGAACAATGCAAAGACATATGAAACCATAAAATATCTTGGTTAGCCTGGACATAAACGAAGTTCATCTGTTCAGATATTGTAAGGCGGCATGTGTGTAATGGAAAATTATGGGGAGATGATCATGAATGAGTCATTAGAAATTTTTTAAAAATAAAATCACAAGTTTTATTTAAATTGTTGACTCATCTGTGATTTATTTTCCCAACTGTTCTATCTTGCTTGTCTGTCAAACCACGTCCATGGTCATCTTAATCTTTTCAGTTAAACAGACTGTGCAAATGTAGAAAGCTGTTGTGCCATTTAATGAAATGTCTTTCTTGGTCAGTGCCTGAATATTTAGGGTTAGAATTGCATTTGTGCTGGTCTAAATTGGTTCATATGCCACCTGTATATTCTGAGGGGTAATGCTGTTCAATCTTAGCAAACCAGAGTTAACTGCAATTTCAGTGCTGTCTTCCGTGCACCAACTAAAAGCTTTAGAGTATTGGTAAATGGATGGGAGTAGGAGTAAGATAAAACGTTTCCTTTTAATTTCCATCTGGTTGTGCAGAGAAGGAGCAAGATATATTCTGTCATGGTAAGCTACTATCTGGAGATGAAGAGACAGTTAGTGAAAATGGTCAGGAGTAAGAAGGCATGTTTTAGTGAAGAGAGACAGCCAGGATTAGCACTGTTTCATTAAAGATGAAATAAATCACAATGTATTTTTGTAAAATGTAACTTCCATAGAGCAGCTACACCAAATGTGTCTATTTATTTTCCTAACAGAAGAAAGGCCAGTGGGTGAAGATGAAAGCTGAAAAATGTAAAGCTTATAAAGTCAAACAAATTATATTCCATGCATAATTATTCTATGGGTTTCTATGGTTATATAATGGTAACCATATATATAATAATACATATGATTATGATGTTTCTGTGGTTTTCTATGGGTTTCTATGGTTTAGGTTTCACTACGTTTTTCCCAGAAGGTATTGGTGAGAATACACGCTACATCAAAGTCAGGAAAGGACTAAAGTTTTATATGGATAATGCTGGTTAAGTCTGTAGTTGTTT
The DNA here is from genome assembly GCF_000695815.1 of Acanthisitta chloris. Classification (NCBI taxonomy): domain Eukaryota; kingdom Metazoa; phylum Chordata; class Aves; order Passeriformes; family Acanthisittidae; genus Acanthisitta; species Acanthisitta chloris. The sequence continues at coordinate 35,151 of NW_008677671.1, read as the reverse complement.
TGTGCCATTTTTTTTTCAAAAAAAAGGGTCTTCTTAATGCACTACAGTTAGGAAAATTTTCTACACATGACTAATACTGTGATTTTACTCTTCTGTTAGCCACAGGTACATATATTTTGTATATGTTTTAAGTTCAATGTATATATGTTGCTTTGCAATTTTTAATGGTTTTCTGTGCCACCTTAAGAACGTACCAATTAAGATTGCCACTAGTTGACACTTACCAAAATTTGCTATATGAAATATCATATATGAAATCATATAAGCTTCTAAACAAAATTCTGAGCTTTGAACTTTAATAAATATCTATAATGTCTATTTAATGTACATAAGAGACGTTTTCGTGCTGCAGCGAACATGAAATAAGCACAGATATATTACTATCAATTAGGAACTGCCTGGCCTGAGTTTGCTATGTTATTTAACCTTATAGATGTGATTTGTTTGTGTCACAATATGTCCTTTTATAAAACATGAATAATTTTGCTCTTAGTTTTGCTGTATTCCCTAATGTTCTGTATCTTATTCTGGGATGTTAATCTTGCATGTTATTATAACAGCAGACTTAATCTGGATGTGATTGTGAATTTGTTGCTGTGGTTGTTGCTTTTCACACCATTTGTTTTAGGAAAGTAGGAAAATCCATTTTCAAGTTTGTGTGGTTTTGCTTTTGTTGCGTGTAGTTATAGGAATAGTTATTTCTAATAGTAATTTTCCCTTGGGTGTATTTAATCAGTGGTGGGTTTTTTGTCATTGATTATAATATCTTCTTGTCATGTTTTGATAAATTGTTTAACATTCAGTTCAGGCTCCCAGGGTAGGATTCACTGCACCTAACTTCAGATATCTAGTGCGTAGGCATTTCTGTCTTTACTGCCTCCCACCTCTGTGGTGTGATTCATCTCAAACTAAAATAGACATCTAAAATAGGTCAGAAGCAGTGCCCCTTGAAAGTGCCTGTCTTTATTGACTGTAAAGAGAGCCTGTGGTAACACAAAAAGGTACTGGCACTTACACTGGAAATAAAGCCCACCAGAAGATGCCAATGTTCATTTGTGCCATTGCTCCCATGAAAGAAAGAAATGGAAAAACTACCTTGCATAGATTGGTGAGGAGCTTTCAATGTGTCCTTGCTCAATAGCAGCCACATTATTCTCAGCCTCCCACCTGGTATCATTCAATCTGTGACTCTCCGTCCATGAATAATGTTCTTCTTTTGATCTAGCATCTTTTTAGTCTTACCACTAAGCATTCAGCATTTTCAAAATGAGCTGAGTGCAGAACACCAGGCAGTAGTCATATGCTACCATGCAGAAGGAACAAGGCTTTGTTCAAAGATGAGAGCAGTACTCTGTCAGTATCACAGTGTTTAAGTTTCACTACATTTTTATGCTTTTGTCAAGTAGCTATTTTTCCTGAACAAGTGTATTTTTTTTAGACTGTGATCTTCAGCAACAGTTCTTTCTTCATTTATTAGTGGCATACACATTTGTTAATTAGCAATCCATCTTAATCTCTATTTTCTAGCTAAAGATATAGATTAAGTCGTAAGAATGTTAAGAACATATGTATTACACTGCTTATAAGTTTATGGCACTTTTTAGATTCATGGCAAGATAAATCATGAAAAGTGCTGCTTAGTCACTTGCATAATGAATATTTAAGGGAAAATTTTTCCCCTTTTTACATCATCCTGACTGAATGCAGAAAGGAACTAAAAAACTACTCTTATTTTTCTTATGTCCTAGAAATACTGCTGTACTTGCTTAATATCCTACCCTACTTTTTTTTTTTCCAAAACATGTTTAGCGAAGAATAAAGGTGGCTTTTGTGAAGATTAAGACTTAGTCCTTTTTTGGGGATTTAGCAAATTTTGAAGCCATTCAGCCCAAAGATTAGAAAAATGGTGGGTTTCTATTGTTGCCTTTTAACTTTTTTCAGATTTTTTTGAAAGATAAGCAGGATGATTGAAAATCAACATTAAATCAGCATTAATCAGCGTGTTTTGTGATCGTCTAAGGCTGAATTACAAAGTAAATAAAAATCCAAAATACTTGGGTTTATTTGAATTCACATTTTCTAGCACTGGTAAAGTATCTTACAATTGTATATCATAATTGTCTTCCCAAAAAATGCAAAATTTGCTGCTACTTAATATAGGTATGCAATTTCTGGATCATTCTGTATTTTTATAATAGCTTGTAAGGGGAAATGAAAGTCTGATGAGTCAAGAGCTGGAACAGCAATTTGCCCTCAGGATGGTATTGACTGTTTTGTTTTATAGTCCCATATCTTTTCTCTGTTGGAAAGATCATTTTAGACAGTGTCAGTACATAAACACTTCCACTGCACTTTTGAAAGAGAAAATGGCATCAAGAGGTTAAGGACAAGTCCAGAAGAAACAGGATGCATTTTTAGAAGAGGCCGTTTCTGCTTTCCACCATGACATAAGGCTTTATGTATGTCAACAAAGAGATGTGCGCTACAAGAAAGTCTTGAAGTCTTTTCAATCTAATATGTTATGAGTGATTTGTGGTGTGTTCTTCTAGAAAAAAAAAGGGCATTAGAAGGTTTGATTGTTTTTCTCTAGCTATAAATGGGATTTTTGCATTGTCTGTAGAAGACTACATTTTGTGAATAGATTTGGAGCAACGGGTCTGATGTTTTCAAACTTGATCAGTCATACCAAGTGCTTGGCCTCCTATTTGTACATCAGTGAAACTTGATACTCAAAATGGCATCAGCAGGGTTGAAGTGACTTACGAGAGGCTATTCAAAGACTGAGCATCCTTGAAAATTAGATGAAAGATGTCTTTAATTAGACAGCTGAATTAATTACTGCATTTGGAAGTATGGCTGTAAATATTGTTTCCTTTAATAATTCTCTTTATGGTGGTCAGGCACTGGAATATGTTGCCCAGGGAACTGTTGGAATCACCATCCCTAGAAGTGTTTAAGAGGCATCTGGACCTGACACTGGAAGATATGGTTTAGGGGTTATAGTGGAATGACAGGTTAATGGTTGAGTTTGATGATCTTAAAGGTCTCTTCCAACCTTGATGATTCTATGATTCTATTCTAATCTTTTAGCAGATTCTAATTCCAAGGGTCATGATCCCATTCAGAATTGTTGCTGTAGTTACCTTCAGAACAGAAAAGCTACTAGGGTAAATCTACTTTTGGAAATTTTAATAGAACATCAGTGATACTTCACATTTTTGCACAATGTGAAAGAAGGCATTATTATGCAATTTAATTGGCTTTATTCTGGTTATTCATATTTTTCAGTTTGTGCTCATTTCATTCAGAAATGGACACTTAAAGATTAGGAAATTTTAATTGAGAAAGAAAACAAACAGACCTCCTTTTGCAAAGGGCTGCTGATATCCACAATCCTTACTCAAATGAGTGTTTCTAGGTCCCATGTGAAGTATGGGACTAATCAGTCATGAATTTTAGCTTTTGATTCGTTCTCTAAGTTCCTACTCTAAGTTCTTACTCAAAGGACCAGTTTAGCAACTTGCATCACTCATTAAGTCAAAAGATACTTTCCAGATGGAGCCGAAATAGAAATAAATGTCAAAGACAATTGCCTTGGCACAAGCTTTCCTGACAGCCTTTATCTTCTAGATAAAATTCTGTTCCTTATTTTCATTAGTAGTTTACTCTCTGAATACCTTTTATACTTGTGGAACAGGATAAATCTCAGTGCATGTAAAGATTGCACAACAATTGCAGTATAAAGTAAATTAATAGAAAGAAAATGTACAAAATAATACTGTTACAAAGAGAAAATGTTTTTGAAGGGAGAAAACACAGGTTAGGGAGGATATCTATTCATAGTGAGCTGTGCTAAGTTGTAGTGCTTGAACACGTTATCTCAAATTTGTATCTTTTGTTTTTCTATCATAGGCTCTCATCCTATTTTTATCCTCATGATGAGACTCATAATGTAAGATGTTCACTTAAAAAGAAAAAGCTGCTCTGCTGAGGATGATACATAGGCAATGATTATCATCTCTTGTGTTCTTTCATAATTTCTCTCATCCTTAATGTACTGTGATCCTTTGCAGTAATGTACATGATTTAGATTCTACATTTGCTGATAAGAAATTACTCCTGTTTCCCAAGTGCAGTGATACCACTGTGTATAACATTACAATGTAATCAACTTAAAGGATGCAAATAATGAAAGTGATACCTAAGTGATATGACACATGGAGAAATAACAAGCTGACTGTTTTCATTATTTCCTTGCTACCCTCTGAGATCGTATTATTTTGGAGGGTTTGGTCTTGATTAATCAACAGTTAATGTTAGAATTGACTTGAATTGTATTTGAAATATTCATAAAGGCAGTCACTGCAATGATTCTACATTAAAAAGTGTCTTCATTTCCAAAGACCCTCTAGACTTTTTCATGAAAGTTGTAGTTATGTCAGAAAATGGAAATGTAGTCATTCCTAGCATCAAAAGTGAATGACAGAGGACACAGGTTGTGTGCTAAATACAGCTTGGTATCTGTGCTTTTGGCAGTTGACACTCAAGAGTTGGAGAGAAAAGTATCTTTTCAAATCAGATAAGATAGAACTTTGTAAAACAAAGATAAATCTTCCCTCAAATTTTTGTTGTGTTTTTTTCATTACACGTTCTCACAATTCTGCATTATTTCCTCCTTCAACTCTCACATTATGCTTAATATCCAGAAGACCTCTCTACATACGAGCATTATGTTTTCATTCAGCTTCTTATTTAGATTCACTTAGTAACTGTCATTAACACATAATTTAAAGACAGATAAAAACTGTGTTTATATCAGGTTCATTTCATTTACCTAATAAGCTTCTGTGTACAATCTTGGTTTCCTGATGCTTGAATGAGATCCAGTGCTGAGGAGTTAAGTGTTTCAAGAAAAAAACAGAATGGTACTTCAGATATTTCATCCCAGCTTTCCTGAACCATGGGAAAAGCGAGTCACATATAGAACTATTTAATAAGTGAATCTTGAGAGTGGGAGAATTAATTTCTCACACCTGTGATGACCAGAATATTGTAGGGCATTGCTGCACAGGAACCCTAGCTGTGGTCAATAATTCTTGTCCAGAATGTACAAAAGGAAGGGAAATTTTGCTTCTGTGCAAGCAAAGAAATGGTGTCTTTTGGACTTAGTGTCATTATGGTTGCATTGGATAATTGTTGATTATGGACTGCATACTTGATAGGTTGCATAAAATATATTCTGGATTAGCAACTCTAGTCATAAACTCACCTAGATACTGAATCAGCAATTTTAATTTTACTGACTTTTATAGCATAGAGAGAGTTAGTGTTAGATAAATGAATTCTGAATTTTGCCATTTAAAAGAAAATGGTTTGGTGTTGACTCTGTTTTTAAAAGTAATTACATACTTGGTAAAATGACTTGGTATATCCAACACACTTGAAAGGGAAGCCATCATACAGAGTAAACCTGTTGGGACACATTTTATGCTTTAATATTGTTGTCATATAGTTTTTACTTCTAACGATATATTTTGTTCTAGAGTGTACTTGTCATAAAGTGCTACACAAATCCTTGTGTTCAAGGTTAAAATAGGGCTCATAAGTGCATACTGCCTTGTTACCAGCACTTGTTCTTGTAAGACACACTTCTCTGTACAAGCGTTGATGTTTGCATATTCAAGATACAAAGCAACAAAGAACAATGATGGAAAATGTTGATAATCAGGTCTTAATTATGGAGATGGGATAAAAATCAGGCTTTAGTTATCAATCAGATAAGCTGATCTATTTCTACAAGTTCTCCATTCTAAAAGGATTTTCTGTTTGTACTGGAAGCCCAAAAGGAAGCAAAAGCTTCCTTGTACTGTGTTTCATTTTCCTTAATTATCGTGCTTTACTTTCTGGGAGCTATACCAGCTGGGAATGATTAGTTTCTAAAACTTGATATGTATGAGTTTTATACATTCTTTAAAGTATGTCCATTTGCCACATTTTTGTTTTGTGTTGCTTTGTTGATGGAAAAAATTGAAATATTTTTGGTGTACAACTTCATTAAATAAGGTACAAGGAATTGTAAATTAATTTGGATGTGGAGAACAATTAATTTGGTGTGTGACTTATGAAGATATTCATTGCAATTTAATATGCAGTTTGAATATCTTTTATCTGAACTATGGTAAAGATTTAACACCTGTTTCAGCCTTTGATATTTGGATACCAGAACTCTTTAAACATTAACAGTTTCCAGTTTAAAGCAAATTCAGGATATTTTAAGTCAGATGAGTAATATATCATATGATACTCCCTCTATATTGTTGTCTACAATGGCAGATAATAAAGAAACATCAATTTAAGTACGGCACTGTTGATTTTGGAAACTTAGTAGGGTTTCTGTGAGTCTGTGAAGTAGAAGTGATGAGGTCTAGAGGTTTAATGTGCAAGATCTCTAATGTTCTGAAAATCACACTCTTGCACTGCTCCTGAAGGAAAGCATGTTTCTTTAGTATAGCTTTCCCTGATAGAGACAGAAATGAGAACAGTATGCTATATAAAGTCCATGTTTCTGGATAATTACTCTCCTAATTCAATAAGAACTGATGATTTAAATCTTAACTCAAAACATCTGCTTTCTATTGCACTACATACTCTGAAGAGAAACTGTATCTCACAAAAACTAGCATTTTAAAAAGCTAAGTGCTTTGGTCAATTTTAAAAAGTGCATTGTTTCTCTTCAGTCAGAGATACAAGTTTTTGTATTAGCATCCCTGAAATTTCAAAGTATTTCACATAATTGTCTGATATATACATATATATATATGTCTTCTTGTTGATGTGTAACTCACTGGGTTTTTACTATATATATTTATACACACATATCTCCACATATATCTTAGGGTTTATATCTACTGTAAAAAATTGTAAGTTACACATAAAATACCCACTTTTAGAAAAATTAATTATCACACTGAAAATTTTGGAGTGGTATAATTAAAATGCAAAGTCAACACAACGCATATGATAGAGATTCAGAGTTTGATAACTCATATATTCAAAAGTAATTGGAACTAAATCCATCTCAGAAGCATTACCACATCTCATACTTTTAAACAGGTAGGATTTTTTTCTTTTCATGTAGGAGATTTTATTTCCCTCCACTATGACTCTTTCACTTCATGGAATAATGAAATAATTTTTTGGAACTCATGGGAGCAAATATTTGAATGGGGATTGCACTTTTACCACCAAACTGTAGTCATGGTCTTTAGGTCTGTTTGTCCATTTGCCCTGTTGGGTCTGTTCAGTTTCCTTTATTCTTTTCCATTTTCTGCTTGCTTTCAGTCCGTGTTGCTTGATACCCAGCTTAGTGGTTGTTGCATTCAATTAGACATGGGAGACCTGGTTTCAGCTCCTTCTTCCAAAGAGATTGCTGAATTCCAGCTTTGGGGCTGTTGACTTTATTGAAATATAACTCTGTAATTGTGAACATGCATTCTGCCATAGATCATTTCATACTTTACTGAATTTACCTGTACTCTAGCAGGAGGCTAGTTTCACATTTTCAGAAACAGACCACTTTAAACAAATGTTTTCAAGATGTTTGGAATGTTGTATCAAAATGACATTCTGATTCCATGAGGATCCTGCAAGAACATGGTGTTGGCCTGTTTTGTGGTGAGATAAAAGAAAATTTATAGTCATTACTGGGAGCATAAGGTGAAAGCTAGTGGAGAGATAGAACAACAGTTACAATGCCATGCCTTCTCTCCAGATCTGTACTGATTAGCTAGGGAGATATGTTTCTTGGAACTTAAATGCAGGGGATGGGGGGACATTGTAGGTTTTGGGTTTTTTTGGTGGTGTTGATGGTGGATTTTAAGTGCAAATTCCTTCACCTAGGTGAGAAAGCCGAAACAACAGATAAAAGATCAGGAGCAGTATTTTAAAAAACAGTAATCACCATAAGAGCTCCCAGTGGAAGACTGCGTCTAGGAGAAGATATGCAGTCCTAGAGGAACAAATAGGGAACTAGCAAGTCAAAATGCAGCAATAATGTTATGGTCATGAAAGGCATTATTGAGACTGTGACTAGAGCAGTTATGTTTAACTTTGGTATTGACCATTTCTTAAAGATAATGTTTTTTCAGGAATAAACTGGCTTAAGGTTTAGCATATGCCAGTATGGGAAGATGAATTGAGTTTCCTATATCCTGGTAGAAAGAAGGATTAAAACTTGTCGAAGTTGAAGCAAGAGTTCAAGCTAATGGGTACAGTTACTTAGTAATGAAAGGACTTGTCCATTGGGGGAATGTATGTGGGATTTGCACGTAAATTCTTCAAATTATGCATTTGGTCAGGAAACTCCAAGATAAACTTCTATAGTCTTCCAGGGCAAACCATTGTAAATGTCCATGAAAGAAACTTTATTCATTGCACTGCGGAGAAATAGCATGTGTTTAGTAGGCATATTATAAACAAGAAAGTATCAGCTCATAATAAAAGGTACTATACTCAGATTATCAACAACTGGTATCTTTCATTTGACCAGTTGAGGGGCCTCTTTACTCATACATACATGTAGATCTTCTGGAAGAGAACTCTAAGATGGGAGAATAAACTGTAATCTGAAATCTAGATTTTAGGAAAATGTTCCAGACAGTCATTTTGCTTTGATTCAGTAAATGTTAAAGAAGCCATATCATGGTAATTATAAGAAATTGTTAGACATGACTAGGACTTAAGAGGTTTTTTTTCTCTTTGACTTTGGAAATGTGATTATTGCAGTATGTGCCACGCTGACATACACTTTTAAACAGACAGACATCTCTGCATCTTTCCTAACTCCTTTTGTAGTCATTTTACTTTAGAAGCTGTATTATCTTCAGTTGCTAAAAGCATTAAGATAAAACAGAATAAAAAACAGAGGAAGCCTGGCAACTCACCAGGCTTTTAGAATTTTGACAAGTTTCCTTCTGAAAGTACCATTTCTTAAGTGGTTTCTCTGTCTCTCTTCTAAATCTTACCAGTAAAATACAAAGTGCTTGACAGAACATGTAAAGTTAGTTTTGCAACCACTTTGCAATTTTTCCCGTTACCGAAACCCTATTTTACAAATTTTGTAAATGGAACAATGAAAGGTGTCAAGTCCTTGGAATATTGCTTTCTTTAATTTCTTCATGTAGTTCAAATGATCTGTGTGAAAAAAAAGATGAAATGATTTTTGAATGTTCAGTGCAGGTGTTCACAATTATTATCTGCCTTAAAAAATAACTTTTTTTAAACATCTTTTGTATAGCTAATGAATTAAGCTGTAAGCCTGTAGCTTTGTTAAGCACAGTAAGACTCAGAATAAAATTCCAACCTTATACTTAGCAATGTTAGGTAAACCTTTCCTAGAGAGACATTCAGACTGGAGATGAAAAAAAAATATTACAAAAGAATGAGAAAAGAGAAGCTTATAAGGTGTATTGTATCTAAACTGACTGTAGCTCTGCAAACAGCCTCACAAATATTTATTTCTCCCTATTTTCAGTCAGTAGTAGCACCAGAAAAAAAAGGATAAAAATACTCATTTGGAGAGCGATACACTGCTTCTTTTTCTTTCTAGGCAAGACAGTCAATACAAAAAAAATAAAGCCACCTTTGTGTTATTTAAAGCAAGTTGGTATGTGTTAACCTAGCTGTCAGCAACTGAAATGATAAAATTATCATTTTATCAAATACAGCTATAAACTGAGCACGAGGCATGCTTCAGGTTAGTCAGAAGAGGTCCTCTGTTTTTCACTGTGCATGCTTGCTTGAAATGAAACTGTGTGTTATTGGTTAACTGGGATGCTTAGCATAATCACTTTGCAAGGCTGTGGTGGAGGGAGGTGATTATCACTGAGAACAGATGGGCAGGTCCAAAGCATTGCCAGATTCTGCACAAGCTCCATGTACTGTAGGTTCTAGCTCTCTTTTCTTTGGCATTTCTAATTTTTATTCATCGTGCATATTACGACAAGCTGGCTGAGCTAGAGACCAGGGAGCAATGACCTTACAGTTTAGCTCACAGATGTGGGAGTGAAGAATTCAAAGCGCTGTCACTGTATGTCTGAAGGGATGGGGCAGACTGCATTCTGCCCGATTGCCTCCCTAAATGTATGAAAGGATTTGTCTCTGAGCTTAACACTCTACTCTGCATCTGTAGCTCTGTGTGGATTGTTTTGTGTGTGACCAGAAATGATATTCTTGGATATGAACACTGTCTCTGCCTCTCCTAAAGTGCATCCTCCTAATGGGACCCGGTTTTATACTTTTCAGGTAAGTGAACTTCAATAAAACTGAAAGGATTTAAAACAATAGGTAAACTTTGAGTAACAGTAGCTAATACATTAAGAAGCTTATATGTTCATTAGCTTTGTATTGGTAGGAGAAAATATGTAAGAAATCAGTATCACAGTAAGTTTGCTGCCTTAAAAAAAATCAGCATGTAATTGCTCCTATACTTAACATAAAATTACATTCATTATGATTTTGCCATTGTCTTCCCCAATAATATTACCATTTTACAAGTCATTACATTTATAGTTCCTTACATGTACTCACACTGTCTTTCTGTTTAGTTTAGATAAGCACTCTGTTGGCTTTATCAGAAATTCCAAACTCATATTCTGCAAAATTTATATTAAAAACTTTATATGTTTTACCTGCCTGGATATTTTTATATTAATCCTGAACGTAGTTTCATGCTAGCTGATGCTTAATTTGATTCCTGTGGATAGTAATCATACATGTGCAATTGATAGAACAGCAGAATCTATTGTTAGGATTATTAAGGTTCTGAGTTTTAAGCCAAGTTCTGCCTCATTCAGGTAAATAAAGTTGTGTGCTTAGCTAAAGCTAAGAATATATTATATGTTCCATATCTAAAGTGGAAACCAGCCTATTTACAACCATCTTTCAGTAGCATTTAATTATAAGAAGTCTTCAGTGTTTGTCAATGAATATCTATGCAATCCTGCATTAAGATTTAACAACAATTTAAAAAAAAACAACCCTCACACACCCCTGCCCCAGATGCTCCTTACAGCACTCCGGCCCTAAAAGGCAATTCAAACACTCCACAACTTAAAGTGACAATAGCTTTTTAAACTCAGCCTCTGATACAGTTAGTATTTAAATAGCCTTCATTTTTCTGATTGTCTAACAGTTTTGCCTTTTTCATTACTTTGTGCTATTGTAGAGTGATGTCTTTAAAATGTAATAAATCCTGTGCATGCTACCAGAGCAAGCAATCTGAAGCAATTAAAAGTTGATCATAAACTGCGTGGCAAACTTTCACAAAATCCAGGTACCCTATTCTTTGGGTCCAATAACTGCATTTCATTCTTGACTTCTTTTAATCCATTGTTTTTAATTGTCCTGTCTTGCCCTTCTTACAGTGATGTCAAATGATAGTTGAGGGCTGTGCAGAAAGAGTGGCATCTTCCTAACAGTGACGATCTGCTGATCCTGGCAGTGATTCAGAGACATGAATGCCCAAGGCCTGTTCCTCTACTTCATGACTACTTTTTTCACTCACTAACATCTAAGTATTCTGTACAGTCTCCTGTAGCTGTGGTCTTAAACACAGTTTCTGACGTCAGGTATTCTTTCTGAGTATGTTGAGTCCAAAAGTCACAAAAACTAGGTTGTATTACCAAATTAAATATTTTATTATGTGGTAGTTTATGAAAACAACTATATATATTTTTACAGCATGTATTATTGCTACCAGCAAGCTCTGTGATTACAATAGACATTATCCCACATATAAAAAATTCTCTTTTAAAAAGTATTTCTTCCACTGACTTTTAAGATGAGGCATCACTAAATAAAAAGGAAAATAGAACTGAATTTCTTGTTGTATCCTGGATGCGTCAATGGACAATGTAGAGTTAAATGACTTTGTAATGTAAAGCTGCTAATTCTGGGCAGTCTGTGTTTGTGTTCTAGAACAGCTTGGTGTTATAGTGCTAAAAGAATTCCTGAAAATTAAAAAAAAATCTACCGAAGAAAGCCTGTACTGTCCTGTGATGTCCTTTTACAATTATGTTTTTCTATTTATTTGTTTACCTATGTGCAGTATAAAGAAAGAGATGTGAAGCAACTTTCCAGTTCTTTCCTTGGTGTCGTTCCTTTCTTCCTATCTTTTGATCACCATGTTTGTGGTATTTTCTCTTTCACTCTTGAGTTACTTCAGTCATTGCTTACAATGTAATAATTGCTGAGAACTTCATATGACTCTTGTTAATTGTTTTGATCTGTTTTAAAATATTTTCACCTTTTGCCTTGCCTATTGTTTTTATATATTACATTGGATCTTTTTGAGACAGAATTCTTTCATTCAAACAGCTTGTCAAGTTATGGGATAGCTTAATGGTTCGTAATTTGAAATATATACACTGGTATTTAGCCTAAATGTGTGAAAGTAATCTTAGCAAAAACAATGTCTAACATGTTCGAAACAACAAATACAAAAATTGTGAGATGAAGGCCTGAACACTGAGTGATGAGTAATGAGTGTTTAAGCTACTGAATTAATTGTACATTGATGTCATGGTTAAGGAGTTGAATTAATTGTGCATTTATTCAATAGCAGAACATATTAATTATTTCAGCAACAAAAGTGATACTGAAAGAAGCACAAAAGTGTGTGCAAATTGTAACTCTATTATCAGCATTTCACTGGTGTTCTTAGGAAATAAGACTGGGTTGGCCCCTACTCACCAAGGAATCAGACTGGCCATACAGGGATGCATCTAGCAGAGCGCTTGGGCTGGGGACAGTCATAATTGGTGTTTGACAGACTAACCATCTGAAGATCCTGGATGCTCCAATGTCTTCTCCTCCTGAGGAAAAAAAACATCTTGCAGGTTAGAGAAAGGCTTAGTTAATACTGGAGGGAGGTTCCATCTACAATTTTTTGAGCATTTAATTGATCAAATGCATTTTAATTAATCAAATTAATCCAATGTTTTGACCAGTATGCTTTGAAGTCGACTTTATAAAATGTGTTTACTTAGTAAGTGAGCATTAATTGATATTAGAAGTCTGCCATGAATTTTCACATTCAGAGATTTTCTTGCCTGATGAGTTTTAGTAGGTTAAATTAACAAGGAATTTCTTGACGACTAATTGCAACATTTAAAACTATATTTTCACCTGCAGTCACACAGGATGAATAAACAGGATTTTTCAGTTCCCCCTTCTCTCCCACTTTGTTGTGTTTTCTTGCTCTACAGGACACTTAGTGTTCAGAAAAAATATTGAATTTGAAAATTACATCAATACCTGCCATCATCTAGAAGCTATAATATTCAGAGTACCTTTGTTCTGCTCAGGAGATTTGTGCTGAAATTCTGCAAATGTTAAAAGGGTGATTTTGTTCACTGTATTTCCTGAACCACCTGCTATAGAGCTTAAGCTTGATCCCTAGACTGTGCTTGATTAAAGCAATTAAAACAGAAAACTATATGAGAGGAGCTCATATAAAGAAGTTACATATTGTCTGGAAAGAAGAAGTTGTAGTGCTGTTATGAACGAGGTTTAGTTTTATAATAACCCAGGCAATACCAAAATTTAGTTATATCTGTTTCCTCTCAATTTGCTTGTGCCAACCTTGGCAGACTTCTGCAGCCATATAACAGAAAGCAGTGGTTTTCATATTTTTGTCTTTAAGCTTGATAAAGATAGTATTTCTGCTACTTGAGGTGGATAAATTGGTTTGCCAGCAGTCCCACAGTGAGCATGTATCTTTCACGAACATTGTAAACAGCAAAATCCAAGTAGTAACACTGCTTTGCTCCTTGCTTGGTCATGTATTTTGATGTATTTAGTGGTTATTTCCATAAAACAATGATACCGGTGGAAAAGTTTGGATTAGAAAGGAGATAATTTTAACTTCATTATTTGTTATGAACTGGCAAACATGAATTCACTGAAAAAAATATTTTTATTCAAGTTGTTCTTATTGGGACCTTGAGGGTTGTTCTTTTTTTTTTTTATGAAAGCACAGCTCAAAGGAACTCAATTTTGAAATTTCAGATTTTGTTTTTGAAAGTTGTCTAATACTGTCTTGGCCATTTAAAAGCAACTGAAGTTTGTGTTGGTGTTTATCATATCCAGTAAATATTCTTTGTTCTCATAAATTGGTTGTCTACAATTATACATGTGAATACTAACTGTACAACTTCTGAATGTTCAAAATATTTTCATGATGTACACGATGTTTATTTCAATAGACTTTGAATTGAAAAAACCTTCTTTTCTCATTCAGCATAATGTTAAACACAAACTTTCAAATACTTGGCAGGAATACTAGTCCGTTTTATATTCAGATGAGATTTGTGGTTTATAAATGTACTCTTAGGACAACTAGAGGGTACTTCTTTTTGCTAACAAGCAATGAAGTAAGGGCTGGTCTTTTCTGAAACCTTGGCAGGTTAAAGCAATTTTTTAAAGTTATCTGAAAATCAGAAGGTTTATAAAGAAATACAGTTTCTTACTTACAAAACCTGCAGAGGAATCCTAAAATATTCATATTACATAAACTTGTAAATATACTCTGAACTACTGTAAAAATGCATTGCTGATCAAAGGTTTGAAACTAGGTTACTGGGAAACTGGGAAACATTTCTATACATAAAACATGTGTCACCGTGATACTGATTTCTACTGGTTTTTATTTCCTAGCAAATAAATGTTACACGCCACTGATAGCGAATTAACAGAATGCAGCAAAAGTTACTTTCTGGTACACAATGTGCTCTGTGCTCTATGGGAAAACCAGCATCTTCTATAAGAAATTCTAGATGCATTCATTAATTTTCCTATTAATTTCTATATTAACAGTTTAAATTATCTGTACACCTACCTAATATTTCTGTTTTACACTGTCTGTTTCAGGAATTCTATTTTCTTTCATGTATTTTATATAAAAGTAAATCAAACATAAAGGCTGTCCTATAAAAGAAAGTATCTTGTTGGAATTTATAATTGTGCTTACTAGCATACATTTGTCATTAGATTATGCTTTGGCCAGGTATGCCATGCTACTCTGTTTAGTATGCCACAACTTTTCAACTATTGTGTTGCTTCACATGTTTCAATGCAATATAATTTAATATCAAAGAAAACAGATTTTGGTTTTCTTTGCAGAAATATCCAGTTCTATGAAAACAATATATTTCTGGTGATGGAGATGGGTTATTAATCACCTTGTATCTGATGTGATCACTCATACCACCACAAAATAATAAAATTCAACAACTCTCTTCCTACTCTATGCAGACTTAATTGCACATGTAGAAAATATGCCTTATATATCAGGCAGAATAGAGCAAAAAATTTGTGCGTACTTTCAGGGCTGTGCCACCTGGTCCATGGAAGAATGGTGGAATCTGATGTTACCTCAAACCCTTTAGCTGGCTGAGCATGTGGGCAGCTCCTTCCAGCAACCCTCTGCCAGGCATGGGATTTCTCCCTTCGTTTTGCTTAAATAAAGTTTTTTTCTCTTAGCACACTGGCACAGTATATTTTTTTCACTAAGATCATGGAACAGTACTAGAGACATGTTCTTTGTGAAACTGCAAGTCCATAGCCAGTTGATAATGTGTCAGTAGTGATGGTAGATGTCACTGAAAGGCCAACTATTACAGGAGTCCACTGAATAGCTGGATTTGTGTGGAAAAAGTTGTGCTGCAGGTCGAGTAGGTGGATGTAGACTTCAGAAGCTTAGAAAGCTGTGTTAGTGAATATAAGTAACAGTAGCAGAAAGGCTGGGAGTGAAGTGGTTTTTAAAGACTTCTGACATGCTAACAGTGACAGAAAATAGTAGTGCTGGACTAGTGCTTTATCATGTAGCCAAAAAAGTCTTTAAAAAATCTGGGCAGTGTCAAAGGCAGGAGACAATAATAAAGTGATTTGCATTGCAAAAAACTTAGGAATATTTATAGCTGTATAAGTGGGTTTTATATAACTTTGGAATTTAGGAATTTCAGAGAAATAGCATGAGAAATAAGCTTACAGGCTCTTAGAAATAGATGACTAATGGCAATAAAGGTTGGTCTTACATTACAAGTGAGTGTTATTTATTATTGTTTGCTATTATTATTCATGATATGTATTTTTATTGCCTGCTTTGTAAAGAACAATCTTAAAGCTTTTCTGCTCAAATAGAGACATGTTAATGCAGTGTTAATCTGCCTGTAACCCAAAATATGAATGTTCTCTGTATTCAAACAATTATAAAGACTTCAAGTTGAAATATTTGAAAATTTTATGCATTAAAACATGTAATGCCAAATAAACTTATCATAAATTTAATCTGGCAGTGCTGTTAATTAATTAATTAATAATTTTTAGAATGGAGGCTGTGAGCATTTGTTAATCAGTTCAGCTACACTGACAACTAGTATATTTAATCATTCTACTCAGTTGGTGAGAATGTGACGCTTGGACTCCATAAGTGGAGCAGAATTATTCAGGCTGACAGGAAAATAAGAGCATTGTCTAAGTGTTCAGCTAAAAATCCCTGAAGCAGTGTTACTGTGAAGCATTTAATGTGCCTTAGGTATCTAAGGAAATAATTTTCTTTGCATAAGGCTTGGGCTTTTTTTGCATAATTGTGTTGTGCCAGAGAATTGTGATTTGTGGCCATCAGAGGTCATGAATGACAATGTCCTAACCACAATCCACACCTGTGCCACACAGTGTGTCTCTGAAAAGCTACTTGTTATCTGGATGGCTTCTGAGTTTTAGCTGGAATTGGGCTGACAGCTGCTCCAACCACCACCACATATCCTCTTCCTGCTTAAAAATCAGTAGCACTGCATGGCCCCGTATTTTCCATAGCTCGTTTTTCCAGCCGGTCAATAAAATGGTCTGACAGTTTTTATGAATGTGCTGTTCTGCATGCAATGAACTGGAAAGGGTGATGTGACTGAATACTGACTGCTGTGATCTATAGATACATTTGCATCCTCTTCTTGGTGAAATGTGGGTTGCTTAAGGAAGAAATGAGAAACATTACAGTTCTAAAATAAGCCTAATTACCATGAATTTGGTAGCAGAAATCAGGAAAACTAATCCTTCTTTCCAAACACCACAAGTCAGAACTAAATGTATGCACATGCTTTAAAAAAACCCAAAACAAACAATTAAGAAAATAACTGTGCATAGAACAGTCTATAGTATTTTTCAGTTGTAGAAGCTTCATAAATTATGCTGTTTACTCCAAAAATATAATTAGAGTAAATTAAGTGTACAGGGTCTTAAAATACTTATGTACAACAAAATAGAAAGAAAGAGCTTAAAGGCTTTGTGTCTTAAGTCAATATTCATGCTTGTCATACAAAAATATTTTGTCCACATAATAGCATTATTTCATGTGTTGAAACTGAACAGCAACTGAGCAGAGCAGCCAATGCACCTTTCCTATGCAGAATTCCTGTCATGCCAAGTGTGGCCAATTCTACTTTGCAACGTAATGAGGTAAAGAGGCAGAAAGTAGCTTTCCTTTTTCAAGAAGCACTGGGGCTAAAACAGAGCTGCTGTTTCTTTTGCAGCTGAGTGGATGTGACCAATAAAAGCAGTGGACCAGTAGGAGGAATAGCAATAGGAGCACTTTCCTACTATTCCAGAAATAGGATCATGGTACAGTTTCTGAATCATAGCTAGAAACCATGTTTCTGGCTCAATTTCAGAAAGCTTTCAGTGTTGAATTCTTTAACATTTGCATAGAAAATAAACTAAAGGAAGAAAACTGCTGTTTTTCCAGACTCGTAAGGATACTAAGGATTATTACACATTAATGTGTGTTGGTTTGATACTGGTTGGTCTATTCTCTTAACTGAATATAAGCTCTATAGAGTTTCAGATAATAAGCATTCCTCACAGGGAAAACCGAGCAGTATAAGCATAGCCTGCTCTGAGAGCACAGACTGTGTCTCTGCAGATGAATGTCCTGAACATCCCGTATAAATTGTGATGGTAATCTATTGGCAATTGAATATTTTTTCCCTTGATGAGTATTACCAATCTTGCTATACTACACTGCTGAAGCTTTCCCATCCCATTCTGGGAAGAGAGTGTAAGTAATTTGCTGATTTTATTGCACATTTCAAATATATTCCTAGTAGTTATCTCAGATCTAGATCATACTGCCTTCTTCTTGATTTGTTACACATTGGACGAAGTAGAGGACACTACTGTCCTAGCACAGTATCCGCTTTATTTTATATGCAACATTTTGTCCTTAAGGTATTTTTGTACATTTGTCAGAAATTTCTAGGGTGAGAGGATCTGTTGCTTGCCTGATACTCATGTAGCATTTACTCATGCAATCCTCCTTATCAACAGCATCAGCTGATGATGTTGAAGGGTGGGCAATCTACCTGAAAATTTCTTCTTTTTCTTACATCTGTCTTAAACCAAGACAAAAAAGCAGGTGAAGGCAGAAAAATCAAAACACTTGGCATATTGAACTGCCTTATGATCAAAGGCAAGCAGTAAGTGTGTGTTTTTAATGGTTTTAAATCAGTTGGTACGTGAATACAGTTTTTTCTAAGGAACTTACGAGGAACTATGCCTATAGATACGTCTATTTTGTGGAAATTACTGTGATAGAAGCATTAAAGTAAATTATCCAATTTTACCTTTATTCATAGATTTTATTTTCATTTTGAATGGAGTAGTGTTAATATGCATCGCAAGATTTGTAATACTGTATTTCTTAGTAGTGATTTCACTAAATGAATTGTATTTTGCCTCATCTATTCCTGTCTAGTTCAGTATTCAGTTTGAAGTTATACTTAGCATAACATTTATGGAGGACTGTGAGGCTAGCCATGTTTTGAAATGACTACTGACATAATTCTGTTGATATTGTGATTACTCAAATACGTAAACAAATTACAAGAATATGGATACAGTGATTCCACTGAAAGAATTATAATTACTGACTTATGGAAACTGAAGTGATCTGTTTATATTTTTACACTAGGCGGAATTTGACAGTTCCACATGACTAAGAGTCCTTCTTCCTATGAAATATGGTATTGCTAGTGATAGGTCTAACAAAGTATGAAGTGATTTTGTTTAATTTTTTTAAATTGAGTATATGCCATGGTTTAACTCCAGCCCAAACTGGCACATTATACTATATGCATGGTGGTGGTACAATGTGAGGGATGACTTTGTCTACACTATCAGCCATAACAATGTTAGTGCTGAGCAAAGCTCAGTAAAGAGTGGCGAGAAGATGCCAGTAGCACTGAAAATGCATTGAGAGTGCGGTTACATGTAGAGATGTGCTTGTGCTACAAGCCTAAACAAGGTGTAAGGGAAGGTACTTGGTCTGGATTCCTGTGCTCATTTCTCCATTAATTAGTGTGGAAGGATAAAAGTCAATCTGTAGAGCAAAAGAGAAGAATCTATTTTGAAATGTGTTCAAATCACCTGCTAGAAAATAAAACACAAATGTTGACTTCGTTTCTGTAATGGCAGGATCTGATAAACAGCATTTCAGAATAACAGCCAAGTTCTGTCAGTCCCAAACTGTATTTTTGGGAGCATATATTTCTCTGGAAGAGTCCAGGAAGATAATTCACCCCATGTTGAGCTAATCTTTGTAAATACAACTATATTGATAAAGACTATGTTTACTCTCTAATGTCATACTGTAATTTCAGATGAATCTTTTCAATGCATGCTATTTGCAGTGCAGTTTATTATTTTCTTAGGACTCTTATTAAATATTATGTGGAGAAGATTATTATTAGGATCTTACATTTCTGAGCAAATAAAAAACTATTAATGTACAGTTTTGATGAAACAAAAAAAGGTTGTTTTTACACTGTTGTGGAAACTTCTTTACCATTCTTTTATATTAGTAGTAGACAGACAGAAAATTGTTTCAGGTTAGTAACTGAGTCTCTGTTTTATGTAGTTGGGAAGCTGAGTTCCAGATTGGCTCAGTGGATCGATTTGATGTATCTCAAATGGTTTGAAAACATAATGTGGCCTCTATTGACCTGAAGCCTTGGATGGCTTAGCTAGCACTGTAATCAACAGTGAAGCATAAGGCTAAATATCTGCTAAACTGTGCTCAGCAAAAGAATGAAACTGGCAATTTCCGCTAAATACATGTATGCAGACATCTAATGCTTGAAGTAAAGCTATCAACATTAACCTTTGTGTCTTGAATAAAGCACATCAGCACATTTGATGGCAGTACTATGTATGTTCATCTCCTTAGAGTAGGAACATGGTAGCTTGCTTGAGATGGTCTGGGAATTTTCTTCTGGTCAGTTAAAGATGCCAAAAGACTTTGAAGTTTGATTAAATAAAGGAGTTGTTATTAGATCTGAGTTTGAAATTCTCCCTCAGCTTCCAGTCTAGTATGAGAAGAAACAATCCTATGTTCTTTCAGCAGATTTAATATTCACCATCATGTTTCTCACATACATAAAAATAAAAGAGCTCACATACAAATCTAAGTAAATGGAGAAAGAATGATTAGTTTTGGAACAATCTCAGATAATCAGAAACTGTTTGTTTTGTTTTGTTTTGCTTTGTTTTCATTGAAGATAATGTTATAAATCTAAATGCATTTAACCAAACTATTAATCAAGGAACCAAGAAAATCAGGTCAGTAGGGAGCACAAACTCTAAACTAAAAGTTACCCATTAGACTGAAGAATTTGTCAATTCTACACAGATCATCCCTAAAGAAACATTACTTTTTGCCTCTATTTTTAGATATAATATCTTTCAAAGCATACACAAAGCTTCTCTACCCATAAAATTTGTAAGAGATTTATGTGAATTCCTAGAGAAGTGGTAATGGGTTCATTATGGAGGAGTAGTGCTTTGAATTGTTTTGTGGGGTTGTATTGCTGGCAAATAGTTGAATAGCTACCCTCTTTTAATCAGAGTAATTTTGGAAGCATCAGTCATGGTTTTTAGTTAAAGCTTAATTGCATCTTGCAATTACCATAATGTATTCATGTTTAGAACTCAATATAGCTTCTTTTTACTTCTTTCTCTCTCAGAAGTAACTATTTGTTGTTGCATCCTTTTGTCTCATAAGAAGACAAAAGGTAAAATCAATATTGATATGTTTTCTACTATGTTCCTTTTTCTCTAAGGGTGATTCACTGAATAATATGCAAAATACAGCTGCTACTGAATGCAATAGAAACCAGTGTATTTTCTTCCAATACTGTGCTGCACCACAGCACAAGCACATCTTTGGTGACTAGGAGGCAGACAATACTTATCGTAACTAATATGAAAGCCCGTCCCAGTTTGTATGTACTTTCACTTTCTCAGAGTTCTGCCACTTAAGAAATCTTATCTGAAGGCAATAATGAGTCTCAGCTTTGTCAATATTCACTGTTCTCTGGCACAGATTCTTTAGAACTTTAGAAAAGTGGTTTTACCTTTCAATGGCTCTCTAATGTAAATAGGTGCAAACTGACACAAAAATATGCCTTGATCAAGAAAGATAATCCATTCAGGTTTTGTGTACCAAATGAGTCCAGTAGTATTTAAAATAAATGAACATTTGTTTTCTCCTGTCAAGGCAAAGTTCCTCTTTTTTTTTTTCTTTTTTTTTTTTTTTTTTTTGCGTTCCTGGAATTAGAGCTCTTGAGGGTTATGTCCCAGGGAGACTAGAATTGTAACATGTTTATGGCTGTTTTCTTATTAAATAAATAGATATAATTTTGCATTTAGCCCAATATTAAGAAACTCCTAGTCTGTTTCTGCTACCTATCAAAGATACCTTTAATTGGATTCTTTATGTACTACTTATTCATCTTCAGCATTTTTGTGATGTGGTTTTCTAAAAACACCAAGCTTTGTGGTGAAGTTCCTCTATAATTGTAACTTTCAGTCTTCTCTCTTACAGAGAATTTTGTTGTCATAGTTTTTTTAATAATTTCATTACAGTTTAAAGCCACACACTTTTGTTTATGTATTAGTATGCAATTGTTGTCAAGTATCCGTTTGGGACTTAGATAGGAGATAGGCTAAATCAATTATGTAGAGTTACTTTAATAAACTTGGAGTAAATCAGCAGGGGCATAAGGAAAATGCGCACACAAATTAAACAGAATAACTACAACAGCAAAATTACTGTTGGAAGTTTCTTATAGTTCCTCATCTCCTTTCTTACTCTTCCAGGAATAGCAATATGACAATGCTTCACAGATTGCATCTTAATTCCCTATTCTGAGCAGCCCAGCTCTGTTGGAGGTTTGAGGTTCAGGCCAAATTTCATCCTCTGCCTCACCTTTGGTTCATAACATTCTCTGAAACCAACTCTCTTTCCATTACTCATGATTTTTTTATTATTCAAAGACTATTTATAAAGGGAAGCTTAGTCTTTTGGAAGCATGAAAGTATCAGTAATGTATTAGTGTCAAATTTAATCTCTAATCTTTGTAAAACAAAATTGAAAGACCATTCAATCTTTTTATTCAACAAGGGGAGGATTTCATTAGATGATCTAGTTTTAAATTCCCTTCCTTCTTCATGTAGGTGTCTTCTAATTATATGCAAATTTATCTATAAGTATTTTTACATGGGATTGCTGGAAGTGGAAAATAAAGGTAAAACATATATTCCCCCCTGTAGTTTGTATTTTTCTGCTATTTGCATCAGCTCTTTGCTTTCCTGTATAAAGAGAGAAATCTGATGTGCACTGAAGTCTCTAACACCAGCTCCTGGTCCTGTTTGGATTTGATGTTTGTTGGAATATACTCTTCAAACGACTTTCTGGAGAAAGAGCTGTTTGCATAGTCTTCTAGTCAATCAGCATTACTAAATTAAATCATCACGATTCCAGCATAGTCTGTGATTCTGTCTCTAGAGTAACAGTGATGGGCTTTGCTGGAGCAGTAGTATACCTAGTGTATTTTAAGCATTTAAGAAGAAAAGAAAATTCAAAAGTTCAAAGGAAATGTGCATGGGAAAAATCTACAGTCTTATTTATCACTTTTAAAATAAAAGTTTAAATGAGGAGTTAACTGTTTCTGTAGTAAAAATATTTTTTTTTTAATTAACTTGTTAAAGATACTAATTCTGAAACAAAAATAAAAGAATATAAATTTCCCCTCTCTGTATGACAGACCATTGATTTCCACGTAGCTATTCCTAATCTGTGACTATAAGCATCTGTGTATCTTCACAGGACTAAAGTCAGATTGCCTTCTAAATTTGCGATCTGTCTAGTTTATGCTAAAAATTCTATGTCAAGGCAAGTGAAATCAGTAAAATTGTTACTTCATCAACTGTCAGATACTGTTTTAGAGAAGTGGTTCTTGCAGGTGTACCTGTAGCTCAGTTTACATGGTCACTAGGCTTAATACCACAGTGAAACATTACTGATCTCAAATATTTTGAGCGTTCGTTGCAAGACTTTTCTGCCTTTTAATTGATAAAGTTGATTTTTTTCCTGAAGTACCAAAATGATGTTGTGAAACTTCAGCACAAGTATTTTGGAGTAGTTTCTAGGTCAATGGTAAATTAATCCATTTCCACCTTCAAGAGCACTGAGTTTTAAAAAATAATACATATTTTTTATTTTAAGGTAAAACATATGAAGTAGGTCAGTACTTCCAGCATGCTTATGAGTTGATATTGTAGAAGATTTCTGACATTTATTCTGAAACTTGTTGATAAAGCTTTACCTTGCAAAATTAGAGAAATGCACTTGGGAAATCTTTCTCACAGTACTTATGCGGTCACTTTATCACTGGATTGTTTTTTGCCCACTAATTATATATAAACCAAATATATATACATGAATTTCAATATGTGCATATGTGCAAAAACATATATTTGACTATGAAAAAATAGCTCTTTGAAATCTGTTACAAATGACAGGGCATCATAAATCTTTAGAGCACTAAAAGAATTTTGAAGAGAGGGGATTTTTTTTTTGTAATTTTGAGGGATTTTAGCAGCCAGAGTTTAAAAATATCTCTGAGACAGCATGAGCTCTTACAGCTATGCAGCTGTCATTAGCTGTCACAGACTACTTAAATATGGTGTTGAGTATTATTTAATTACTGACACTATTCATAAAATGTTTTGCATTTTTCCAAACAAATTTGAGGGTATGGCAGTGTAGTCTTGCTTTGTATATGGACAATTAGCTAAAGGCTGATTATTGTGTGGTGTTAGAGTAAAATAATAAGCTAATGAAATTCTAATATCCTGGTGGAACTACAGCTGAAGTGTCTTATATGTCACTGGAATTGAGTCCAGGAAGGAGTCCAGCCTTGTGTGCTGGACTCTATTCACAACCCTAATCCTGTGGGTAGGAATATGATATATGTGAAATGCTTGCATAATTCAGGATCTGTTTTCAATGCTGTGTGACTAGTTGGAGCTCTGTAAATAGAACTTTTTTATATCTCTGCTTTTTTTACTGCTTTTAGAATATCATTGGGTTAGGCTGTATAGAAAACTGGTCAACAGAGATAGAGCTTACTTTTCATTTCTCCAGAAAAGAACAGACTCCAGACAGTTGTTTCTCATCATTCTCATTTACTATCTAAATGAAGCAAACGTCACCTGGAGACTTTTACCTCTTGGAGACTTCTGACCTTAAGCAAGCTGGGGAAAGTCAGCATATAGTAGGAGCTAATAGTTCATATGTTTGCTTGTTTCCTCTCTGTGATTCATTCAGAGAATGCCAGATTTCAGAAAACTGCTTTTGAATGCTTGATTTCAGTTTCAGGAGAAAAAAATATTAGCTGATCACCCATCAGTGAAGAATGATTTCTGAGCTGTGAGGTGAAGAGCAAAGGGCCAGATGCACAAGGAGATACTGACATGACTCTCATTTTGGCTCGCAGCTTGCACTAGAAAGGTAGGAATGCCAATGTACCCAAGTCTAAATTCACAATTAAGCAACAGAGAAAAAAATCTGGATTAAGTATGCACTTAAGCACCTCTAAGACCTGAAAATCACATTTAGCCTGTCTTCTTTTCCCAAAGGTAGCCAGAACAAAGGAATCAGTTATGCTGGCCAGCACAGTTTCCTCCATAGATAATTCAAGACCAAATGCATTTGCTTTTGGCAAGTCAGCATTTATGAAATAATTTCTGGTAATACCCTGTTCAGCAATAAAAATGTAAAAAATCCCCTACATCTCTGCAATTGAGCAAAGGGCTAGTTCAGGCTTTCAAAGATCATCATTCTTTTAAGATGAAGAATTTAGACACAGGAATTGTTTTTATTAAGGGGAAGATTTTACCAAGAACACAATGAACATTCATTTTGATCTTGAGAAGCTAAAGTGAGGAGTAGCGTGGTTGAAGAATATGCTGGAAGCCTTCCTATGGCAGCTGCAGCATCTGAGATCCAAATCACAAATTGGATTGCATTTCTCACACACAAAAATGGATATGGATATTTTCAAATTTAAATCCCACTCATTTTGTGTACCAGCTGCTTTATCACCATTTAGTCTGCTGTTATTCCACTTAGAGTTCTGATATAGTTACAGTTCTTTTATCATCTCATCAAATATGACAAAAATATACATTCAAATAGCAGCTGAATGTACAGTATGGTATGACTGGATCGTATAATGTACTAAAGAAATAATAAGGATATTTTCATTCCATATGTTCTGCATATTTGGCAAAACCAGGCATGTTAGCTCTGAGTTTTCACCTCACATTTGCACAAAACCAGTATAAGCATGGAGAGTCAAACTCATTGTTGTCTTCCACTTAATTTCTTCCAAATAACAGTGTTATATTACTTCCTGACAGTGTTTAATTAATGATTCTGAAGACTTTTTGTAAACTAAGGTTTGAGATTCTTAAAAAAATTCAGCTGTGAATTTATCTGACCAGGAGAAAGCTAGCAGACATGTTGACATCATTATTTTATTTACAGTGCGTATCTGTCTTTGTGCATGATGTGTGAGTGTTAAATAATTTCAATTTTATGTACAGTTTTTATAAATGGGTGAGCATAGCTAAGATTCATTTTTTGCAAAGTGAAGGAACCATTCTTTTTTTTATCTTTCCAAAAATTTGGATTAAAGGGCAAGGGAAATACAGACTCCCTCCAGTTGTCAGTGTTTTGTGGTCCTCTGAGTACTCATCTTTCTAATATAAAAGTTTCACCTTCACTTTCAGGGCAAGGTTCATCTCACTTGATATTCTATATAAGTACTATAAAGCTCTACCAAGACTTCTAAACCTACTTGCAATTTCACCAACCTTTTTTCTGTGTACTGTTAAAAGGATATATACTACTTTAAAAGTACCTTTTTCTAAAATTGTAAGGGCAGCTGAGGATGCTTATTTTCAATTTTTTATGTGCTAATTTTCAGCCCAATCAAACTTACCTTCAGTGTCCAGAATCTTAAGAGTGGCTGTTTTGTTTTAAAACTTCGCTTATGTTTTTATGTATTGAAAATTAAAGACGAATAGGTTATTATTGATGAAAGTTTTGTGTAGCAAGGTTTGATATGTGGTAGCATGATTCCTTCTTGCCTAATGTTAAATTAAAGAGTATGATATAGACATGGTAAAATGACTTTGTGATACTGAAATAAACACCATTCACTGATTTTTATATCAAGTGCTGTGTATAAAACCATCATAAGATGAGGGTTTCTGGTGAAGAACAGATGTAGTTTTGGCTTTTGGATCAATCTTTGTTTAAAGAATACATTTCAAAATACTGTTTATTTATATTTGTAGTAGAATGGCTTTCAAATTTGAATACTCTCTCTACGATATGTTTACTTTGCTTACATTGCTGAAGGAAATTTCTGTCTGTTTAATATTCAAAATAGGAATACTATCTGTCAAGAATTGAGAGAGCAAAACAAAATGAATTATGTCAGTTTACACATCAAGAGATCACTCTTGACTTAATAAATAATGTTACAGTGTGCTTTATAAGCCCACATATTAAAATTGTCAGCTCTTTAACTGCTCTATGATCCTTTTTTTGGATAAAAACAGAGGCACTATAGAGGTCAATTTTAAGAAGTCAGAGTTTTTTTTGGAAACCTTCAAGTTTTGTATATCTCGTTTAAGCTTGACATCAAACATTAAAATGAAACCCTTCTTCTTGGCTGAAGGAATACATTCATATTATTGCTGCAATTCAATATCATCTTCATTTTCTAAAGCGGTAAAGGGAGATAAATCTGAAGATTAAAAATAACTGTCTATTAAACAATGTACAAGGAGCTGTTTGATTATGGAAAATGAACATTATCTCTCAATAAAGTGTAATTGTAAAAATAAGTTCACCATGCAGTGTGGCTGAAAGTTAAAATCTATCGACATTTTCTCTATTCTGCCATACTGTTTGATTCCTTACTGAAATCTGTCATAGGAAAAGATAGTAAATTCTCCAAGTGGAGCCATTGAATGAAAATACAATAACTCACAGTATACATCAGGCATAACAGAGAGGCAACTTGCCTTTTGTCCTCTGTCTCTGAAAAGTAAGCTTTTCCTTAAGTAGAACTGGAAACACCAAATAAGTGCAGCTTTTCTTTTCCCCTGCACTATTTCAAGCCATCTGTGATGGTTATAGTACTGATCTACAGCAGCTTACAAACATCATGCCCTGCATAGTAAGGTAGTATAGGGATGGATCTACTAGGTTCTTAAATTCTTTGATGACTTGGTTTAGGGTATTGTAGTTAGGCAGTTTGTAGCAAACAAATCCAATGGCTTAGGTAAGCAGCTGTCTGGAAAATGTTGTACCAGGTCTAAGAAGCAGTGAGTATTCTCTAAAGAAGCCAGCTGTGTGTAACTGCTGAGTCCAAAGATTTCTACCAGCTCTAGGAACAACAAATTAATAAAGAAGTTAGGGAGTTGCTGTCTAGAAAGAGAAGAACTGATCAGTGACTGTCACAGAGTGAAAAAACTACACTGCCCAGATTTTCAAAGTCTGAGTCTATACTGGCCTACTAATACTTTAGATAAGAAAATACATGCTTTGTGCTGTTTCTAGTTATCAATGTCAATTTTTTTCTTAATATTTCATATATTTCAGAAGTCCTTTTTTTCAAGTGAGCTACTCTGAGTAGATTTCTTTAGGATCTGCCTCTTGAGTATTTGATGCAGAAGGTGCCACAGTCCATTAGCCTAGGATGACTTCCAGAGTGACAGAAAATGCAACTCATTGACAGAGGGCTTCTGTGGAATTTATATTTCCAAATATCAGGTGTCTCCAAATCTCCCTTGGTTAAAGCCGAAACTCTGAAACTCATATAAAACAGAATGAAGTGCAGGGGTTTTTGTAGGTAAAAATATAATCTCTGCCTTCAGCATGGAGTGGCAACACTTTACTCACTTCAAGGGCTAGTTAGACATGTAGCATGATCTGTTGCTGTGACACTCTTTAGTTCACAAATACATTTTATGCACATATAAAAGTCAAGCATCTTGACAATGTTAAAAACAGAACAGGATTGGTCATGATATCAAATGTTTCATGCATTAAAGCTGTAGGTGAAAGGTTTCCTCTGAACATGCCATTAGATAAAAGACAAACTGATCAGTGTCACCATCTAGTAAAAGACAATAACACTGGAGAACAGGGGCTCCACAAGAAAATAATCATCTGTTCTTGCACAGTAGGTATTGCAGTAGAATGAATTTGCCTGTAGATGCACAATTCCAAGAAGCAGTATTTATTGCAGCCCCTAGCAGGACAGGTGGAATTCCATTCTTTCCGACTTGATAATTAAACACAAATTAAATATTGTTTCAGATCAGCTATTGCTTGTCTTTCTCTTTCTTTGTTCAGAGCAGTGACAAGAAGGCATATAATTCCCTTTATTTCCCTGTCCTCTTTTCTTGCTTCTGCCTGCCTTAAGAAAAGGTAAAATTTTGCTTGTAGTTTTGTTTCTGAAAAGATAGAAGTAAAATACTTCAAGAAATTAAAACTTCCTTCACAGCCTAAAAATTTTGAGATTCTTGTGCTTTGTGGAGTGGAAAGAACATTTCCATTTTAAGACCTGCTGTGGTAATAACAATGAGAGTTTTACCACCTACAATGTAAGGGTAGCTCTGTTACAAGTATTCATAATGAACAACTTGTGAGACGACCTTTTCCATCTCTCAGAGAAAGGATTAATATTAAAGGCTGGCATGTCTTGTTCAGATTGTCAGTGTTTTCAAAGACTTTCAGCCTCCAAAGCTTTGCTATGTCTAAATAACATACTACACAAAAAAATATTGCTCTATAGGAAAAGTGGTGGAAATATGCAAGATAATTACTTCCTTATAACTGTCTCTTAATATTTTTAGTATTTACTTTTATGTTAAATCATATCAACATATATTCCATGAGTTAGTATACTATTATTTGTTATTGGATTTTAATCAAATACACATTAAAGTGTAAGTTATCTTTATGCTTTTAATGAAAAAATGTTATATTCTGGTGTCATTATCCTTCTGGTTTGAAATAATAATTTAAAATTGTAATTTAAAATTATAAAGTTTAAGAGTTAACAGTCTTAGAAATGCTGGAATTTGATGGCAGTACTGTATCTAAATTATAAAATCATGGAATCATAGAATGTTAAGGGATTGGAATGGACCTTACAGATCATCTAGTCCAAACCTTCCTACCATGGGCAGGGACACCTCCTTGTAGACCAGGTTGCTCTCAAGGCTTTATCCAACCTGGCTTTGAACACTGACAGGGTTGGGGTATCCACAACCTCCCTGGGCAACCTGTTCTAGTGTCTTACCACCCTCACATTAGAAAACGTCTTCCTAGTATTGAATTTAGATTTCCCTTCTTTCAATTTATATCCATTACTCCCTGTCCTGTCACTACAGTTCCTAATGAATAGTCCCTCTCTGGCTCCCTTGTAGCCCCTTCAGATACTGGAAGGTTGCTATGAGGTCCCCATGCAACCTTCTCTTCTCCAGGCTGAACAGCCTCAACTTTCTCAGTTTGTCCTCATAGGGGAGGTGCTCCAGTCCTCTTATCAACTTTCTGGCCTTCTCTGGACTTGCTCCAACAGTTCCATCTCCTTCTTATGCTGGGGAGAACAGAACTGTATGCAGTATTCCAGGTGGGGTCTCACAAAAGCATGTACCTAAAATACATGATATGTATGAGATACCTTGGCTTACATTGACCATAGTTGCAAAGGCCCACATTCTGTTAACTAATTTCTATTATATATTTCCTTTAAAAAATCTCCATTTTCCTACTATTTATAGCTGTTGGAAATTAACAATACTAAAGGTATGATATTAAAATCAAGTAATGGTTCCCTAATTTGCCCGTAATCATGAAGAACCTCTATTTCCAATATTCTTGCAACAATAAACACATACTTGGTTGGAAATATTTATTTGCCCTTATTATTTGTCCTTGCCATGGTGAATGTTTTTGAGTATCAGAGTAAATATCTGATATATTCCCTTTTTATAGATGGAAAAATTGTGGCTGACTTTAAGTGATTCTTTAAGAGCTCCAAAAGATAGGAAGGATAATAAACTTTCTGTTTATTGCCAAAGACCAAAGCCATAACAATAAACAAGCAGCTATGTCATGTACTTAATTTTCAGTGTTGTTGGGACCTTACTGGTAATTAAGGAGTACTAGAACTACTAAGCAAAATAGCTAGTTTTCTTTTACTACAAGAGGGAGAATAAATGTAGGCTATTGTCAAGAAATAAAGGCAGAAAAAGTAGTCATCCCGGATCCATGGTTCTTAGCTACCTCTTCTGACTTTCACTTTCATTCTGCTGAAGGATATCTATGGATCGAAAAAACCAAACAACTCATGGTCATATATACTGCTGTAGCTAGCATTGCATTGAGGGTAGTATACACAGCAAGATGAAGAATTTACAAACATCTGTCATCTTTTATTAGGTATTAAATATATCTTCCAGTGATTTCAGCTGTCAGTTTTTTCCCCTCTCTGAAACTTGTCTTTGGAGAATACTAGGTTACTTCTCCTTAGGGGGCCTTTGTGATCCAGGAGCAATAAGTGGGTTTTGTTGTTTTGAATACCATAAATACAAACCAAAATATTAAATGATAAGCTGTAGACTTTTTAATCTCTCCTGACCCCTAAAATCAAAGTCCAAGGTCACAATTTCTTTTCATAATGCTTTTAATAATGATATAGGAATAAGGAACAAATCCATGAAATTTTTCCTGTTACTGAATACTCTTGCCATTTTTTTCTGCTCAGAATTTATGTCTACTTTTCTTCAGCCATTATGATAAAAAGTATTTTAGATGAATGACCTAGAAGGACTAAATATTTTTCTCCTCTCTGTCTGTAAATGACTTGTGTGTATTTTGTGTTTGTATAGCATATTGTCCTCATTCTTCATGTCTTCAATAGTAGAGTTAGGAGACTCTTTTTTTCCCTTTATATTAAATATACACTTGTAATTGCACATTAGTTTTTGCCTAATATGCCTGTCGGAAAAATGAACACTTTGATTTGTTAGAGTACTTTGAATCTTTTTGGAAGAAAAACAATTCACTAGTTCCTCTCAATCGAAACCTTTTCATTATGTTAATTTCAATAAAGTTTGTGTTGATGGAATAGTACAAAGCAATCCAGATCTCTGCTAACTTTCTCTATTTACCTTACCAGTTTTTGCCACTACACTCCTCATATGCTCTCCTGAGAACAGATATTTTGGAAAGGACATTATCTTTAGACTTATCTAATGAAACATTTTCAGTGGAGTCCTGACACGAAAGGGCATGGAAATGTTAGAATTTTTTTAGACATGGGAATATTCTGGCACCCTGTGCTTGGCAGGATGTTTTATTGCCAGACACTGATGTTACAGCTAAGTTAGAGTTATGCATGAGACTGATTAGACGAAGTTAATGGTTTGAACAAACTGAAGTTATTCCATATTTGAAGCCTTGCTCTAGGTAGGAAGCATTTTCTTGTATTAGGTTAGAAAAACAGGAGCAATTTTGAAAAAAATTCCTGCTTTTTAATCACTTTTCCTTTTTCTTAATTTAGATCACAGTGCAATTTTGCTTGTGTTTCTTTTGTTCTAAATTTTAACTATATTTTAGTTTTCCTATTTGGAAGAAAAGA